>NW_024582799.1:102530-145989 GCF_018398535.1 Haplochromis burtoni
TGTGGGGTCACCCACTGGATCTCACAGATATTCAGACACAGCGCTGCAACCAAATGAAAATATGGAGTCACTCTGGGCCAGTTCATGGTCTCCATGATTTTCCATTCTGTGGCTACACAACTGCTCCACTCAACTCTCCATTAGTGTAACAGCAGATTGCACGAAGCAGAAGGCTACTCATTCCCCATTTGTAAGATGCCACACGATGGCACATGGGGATTATTAATATGCAAATATGGTGACAGTTGTAACTAAACAAGTTCTTAAAGCTACCTTTGAATCGAAGCACGAAGGTCCTAACAAGGAACCCGAGCACTAATGTGTTTTGGGATTTGTTTACAAGTCCAAAGCTTCCGTAACGTCGTTGGAAAGATGGAAAGTGCATTCATGTGGCCTGGTTTGAACAAAGCATTGTATTGTGGTGCAGGGGAGGTGGCAGCTCTACCAAAGACACAGTGGAGCAGTCAGCTGAGTATGGCTGGAAAACTCTTATACAGAGAGCAGGGAGGGGTAGGTGCTGACAGCTCCCCAAAAAGTGGAAGAAAATGTAAGTTTGGAGTAAATTGAAAAGACTGATCAATGTCAAATTACAAAGTAAAGCCTTGGTCATGAGAATTTGGATGTTGCTGTGCACTGGTTATACTGGGCTGATGTTCATTTCTTAAAATATGTGCCAGGTACTTGTCACCATGGGGACTGAAAATGACTCATCTTTGTAGCCTGGAGGATTGCCGAGGGCACAGGGTTACTGCAGCCACAGTGAGAGAGCCTTCAACACTCCAAGAGAATAGAAAGTGCTTCAGTGGCCCAATTTACTGCTCAAGGGCAACAGTATTATCTAACTCTTCACATATTTATATAAGCACGTTACATAATCGCGAGCTAACGACGAGCCAGTGTTAATTATGTAGAAAATAACTCGACAACTAAAAGGCAATTATGACTCTTTTTTTTTTTTTTCTTGCTTTTTTTTAATGAAATTTATGTAAAAAGTTGTAATGAAGGCTTGAATTCATTATAAAAGTCTGTTCTGAACTTTTCCTATAAGTTCACTGTTTAACTTTATTCACCTTTAGTGATGAGTATTAGTAATTGGGCTGCCAGTGTGAAGTGTTTCTGTTGCTGGCCTGCACTTCTTGGATATGTCCCAGCCATAGGAGTCACACACAGGACGTCTTTCCTGGTTCAGAGGTGGTTCTGTACTCAGAGCCTGGGTTAAGGGATGTAACCAGTGTTTACTGGTAGTGTGTTTTTGTTTGTGTTAGGGCTGTGGGATATGACCAAAATCCCAATATAAGACATTAATCGTCCCGACAACGATATATATCATAAAAAATGTACATTTTCTGTAAATTCGGCGAATCTTGGGCAACTTAACTTGGGTAAAGTGTTTCCAGCTGAGCGTCGTGTGGCTGGAGTCGAGTGTTACACAAGTTGAAATGGCCGCAATTGTCTTTGAGTATTTATTACACGGCGTGCTGCGAGGAAAAGCCTGTTCTAACGTTTGACTCTAAGGTTTATTTTTTTGCACCTGGCGGCTCTTTTTAGCTTCTCCGTAAACACTCTGCATACTATTTCACGTGATTCGGTTTATTTTGAAAAATCTCAACAGGATCTTCAGCTTTATTGTGAAAGGTTTATGTGGAAAATAAACAAGCGGACGGCGGAGTCACGTGATGGTTTTACCGCCATTGTTGCTATCGACAACACGTAAAAACAGTCGCTTGTCCGTCCGCAGTGTGGTTATATTAAATATAAGAGAAAGCGAGAACTTTAAAAAAATCCTAGAGTGACCATCAAAATGATGAAAAAATATTGTCGTAAACAGTTTATTTTGCGACACCACGAAATAAACGATAAATGTTTTCATATCGTCATCCGATATGTATCGTTATATCGAACAGCCCTAGTTTGTTTGGGGTTCTTCTTCTTCTATTGACTTGCGCCACCTGTACCTCTGTCAAACAATTAATATTTAGCCCATTGTTTAACAGTGTTCATCCACATAAGAGGTAAAAAAGCTGAACAAATCTGAATTTTAAACCAGCTTTGCCTCATTTAAGTTTTTTTTGTTTTTTTTGCCCCCAATTCCTATACAAATATTAATGCTGCCATGTTCCTAGTTTCCTGAGTTTCCATAGTAGGGAAAAACAGCTTTTGAGTAGTGGTTTGATTGCTTCTTCTTCTTAGTTCCAGTGCTTGACTGTTTGAGGTGAACTCACTTGTTGTTTTTGAAAGAATGCAGTTTTGTTTTGTTTTTTTGAAAGGTAAGTGCTATATAGCTTGTTAGCTAGGCGTATTGTTATGCCTGGTTTTGGAAATGAAAACAAAGGTGATCTGTTGAAGTCAAAGACTGCGTCGTCAGGTTGTGCTCATCCCCTGTTACTTTAGCTTTTTAATTCTGCGCTCTAAGTAAAGGTAACGTTAGTCACTGTTGCGTCGTATGGAGTGGCTAGTATTAGCAAAAAAAAATTATATTTTGTGTGTGTGTGTGTTTATGTGTCTGAGAGAAATCAGGGTGGGGTTTCAGTTGTAAATGGCGGGAGAAATCTCTTGTATACCCTTGGACACAACCACAGATTAATTGAGATGAAATCAGGGGTCGAGTTTGGAAACGGCAACAATGAATATCTTTAGCAGATTATATCTCAGTGGAACTGCTGCCAAATCAGCGTTTTCAAGGTGCACAAGCAAATGTATATTGTTCAAAAAGAAATTGTGCTAAAGTGTGAAACAAGTCACATTTGTTATACACACTGCAGTGAACATGCATCATCACCCTGTCCACACATGGTGATTTATATGATGTACTGGTAACATTTTTATTTTCTTCTGTTGCCTTTTTTGATCATGCTGATAATTCCATTTCTATACTAAGTACTCGTTAAACTTATGAGCAGCATGGAAAAGCTTGGATATCATCCATAGTATCAATATGCCATTCATTTCCATGATGCAGTGCATGAATGCTTAAGCTGTCGCATTAAGGCCTTGCTGAACGATATTAAACTGCACGTGTGTTTAGTGTGTGACGTTTATGACCTCACCTCCTTTTTCCCTCTTGGCTGTCATTCCCCATACACGACATTCCAGACAAAAGAGTGGTTTTGGGATCTGACAAGTCCTGCGAAGGTGTAGCAACATCTCTTCGCTTTCCTTCCAAACCTGGTTCATTTTCCCTTGGTAATTATGGAGGTGAAGCAGGACCACCGGACGCACCGCCGGATTCACCAATAAAGACATCCCCTGTTTCTGAGCGAATAAAGGCCCTGGAGGCTCTCGCTGCCAAGAAGCAGCAGTCTGATTTTAGAAGCGATGGAGGTTTCTCTCTTTTCAGGGACCGCCACCATGAGAAGTCTCCTACTGACAGCTCAAAATCCCCTATTGAGAATCGGATGTCTCCAAATGAAAAAATTACACCAACTATTCAGAAAATGGGAGGTTCTTCTGAGCAGGAATCACCAGGATCCCCCTTTGAAGTTCTTGGAGATTTGAGACAAGTAAACGAGTTTGAAGAAACAGAAGAGTGGATGAAGGCTCATTTGCCACCTGTACCAGACTTAACTTCTGTAGATTTAACTGAAGGCACCAACAGTGTTGAATCCAAGGACAAGGGGACTCGGGTTGTTATACCTACTTCCTTTACGAGTGTCCCTGATGCTTTTATGGATTCTCCCGTGGAAGCTCCCTCAGTGAAAGATGACTTTGATAATGCAAAGAAGCAACCAAACGTTGAGGAAGAGTTTGATTTTAACTTTTTGCCAACAGCGTACATGTGGGATCAGCAGGACAAATCGGATGACCAGCCTCCTTCAAATCTTGACTCGGTGATTGCATCACCTCCTGCAGGCTTTGGCACTCCATGTCCAGAGGCAAAGCAGAATGCTTCAGATGAAGAGAAGGCCTCCCTGACCCGCGATCCAGAGCCCCCAGAGCCAAGTGAAGCAGACAGCTCAGGAGAGTCGGATGACACTGTTATTGAAGACGAGGCGGGTGCTCCTGCTTCTGCCCCCCATCCATCTTTTGAGCCACAACTTTCGAAAGATCCCACCGCTACACCTGCATCTTCGAATGTTCCCCCTGCAGAAAAGGAGACTCCTCCACCAAAGTCGGAGAGGAAATTAATGCAGGTTCCAACAATCAATGTTATTGAGACGGATGAACCAAATTACAGTGAGGAGGAGATGGAAATGGAACCTGAAGCAGAAGATGTGGATTATGAAATTGAAAATCCCCCAGCCAGCGAGAGCCCAGAAACCTCACATTCACAACCTGAAGACACTAAAACCGAACTACCCAAAACGCGTCCCCTGGAAACTGAGTTCATGGAAGGCTACTCGCCTCCATCCTCACCTGTGGATTCTGATGCCGAGTACTCGCCCAAACGCAACATCATTGCAACTTCTCCAGAAATAGACAATCGGGAATCTGCAGCCAAGTCGGAGACCCTACCCAAACCCTCTGCTCCAAAGGACACTGCATCGGGCATCTCCCAAGCACAAGCTGATGAATCACAGATACCTCCAAGTAAAATGAATGAAGAACCTTCCCAGTTCACACTCACAAATGCAGAAGTGGACTTTCCAGACAATGATGATGAGTGGTCAGACGAAGCTCAGGAGCACACACTGCCCAAATTGTATGAGAAGGGTAATATGCCCACAAAAGAGACTTTCATAGAGACTGTTCCTCTTTCTAAAACCACCTTTATGCAGGATGATATATATGACAGACAATCATTTGATTATGATTATGATGCATCTTCTCCCTTGTACGACATTGACCATAAAGAGCTGAGTAATGCTAAGGAGCGGTTTCTTTCTGATCCTTCCCCAACTGACCCTGATACGCCGAATGCATGCTCTGCACAAACCGATGTTACCGAGGACAGGCGAAGTTTGGGTGATATCGCTTCACTGAAAGATGAAGCTTCCCCAGAGCAAGCTGATCAGCCATCTCTACAAGAATACCCCCCAAATCCTTACTCCTCTTTCCAAAGCGAGGCACAAAGGAGCTTCAGCGAGCAAGAGTCCGATCAGAAAATGAGCAATGACGTTGTTGCAGATGGTGCACAGAATGAGAGCTCCATCTCTGAACCTACAGACAGTTTTGTGGAATTCATGCGGGAATGTCTCAAATCGAGGCAAGATGAAGAATATCCCGACAGCGTGCATCAAGGTGTTCACGGAAAGAGCGAGCTCAACAAAACCAGTTTGCATCCTTCCCAGTTACCGCCAACCGTGGTGCTGGATCTTGAACAAGAACAACTAACTATCAGTGCTCTCAAAGAGCTTTGCAGCAGTCAGGAGGAGGAGGCGGTGAAAGCCCATACCAAGGCTTCAGCCCGAGACCAAACTGACCTCAGCGCTGCATCTGTACAGCAGTCTTCCTTAGCATCAGTAACTAATCCTCCATGTTCCCAGCACGTCCGTGCTTATGACAGCAAATATTCCAAAGAGGTAGAAGCCATCGATGAATTGGTGGCCGAGGCCTATCATCTTGCTGAGCATGTCTTGACAGCAATACTAACCCACTTATCAGGTAACATCTCTTTCTTCTGGGCAGCAAGCCTGCTAACCTCACGCACGCTCCTTAGCTGGAGCAACTTATAACTGCCTGTGTAGCAAAAGGATTCCTGTTGTTGTTTATCGTCAGCTTTTTGGCCCTCTCAGCCTTATCTTGGACTGTGCAGTGTGTCATGTCCTGTGACACGTAGCTGAAACTTATCACCCAGAAGCAAAGATTTATATTAAGAGAACATAAATAACTAAAAAAAACAGATCATGCTTTGCTTCACTTACAGCGAGGCGAAAAAGAGTAAGTATGATCTAAGTTATTTATGCTTGATTCTGGGTGATAAGTGTCAGCTACATGTCACAGGACGTGACACACTGCACAGTCTAAGATAAAAAGGCTGAGATTTGTTTGTTTTTTTTCTTTTTTGTAAGTGAAAAACCTCAAAAGCAATACAGACAGTGTTGGAGGGTTTAAACTTAGCAAGCCACTGATATCATGTTCAACATAACAGTGGATTTTGCAGCTGAATTAAATTTCTGTCTACATGATTGTGCTTGGAGTGAAAAGGAGTAGTTGGTGTTTAGAGCCAAGCCATCCTTTACTTGAGCTGAGTTGGTTGTCAGAGATCAGTGGCATCTAAGAATTACTGAGAAGTGTAATCAAGTCAGTTTTATTTATACAGCAGCAAATCACAGCAGCAGTCGTCTCAAGGTGCTTTATATCGTAAGGTAGACCCTACAATAATACATACAGAGAAAAACCCAACAATCATATCAACAATCAACGCTGCTAAAAAACTGCCTCACCTTAAAATGGCTAGCTACATATCTGATTGTTAGCACAGAGTGTCCAGGCACTCGTTAACACTCGACGCTCATCAATCCATACTGAGTACAAGCATGTTCGTCTGTTATCTTCTTTTTGTCCTAACAAACTTTGAAGGGGAAAAATCTTTTTTTTTTTTTTACGTTTTTAGCTGGATTTTTTTGTTTTTGGGGGGGTTGTGTTGTCGTTGTCGTTCCAAACCACTTACAGGCTCGAGCTCTGTTGTAGAATTCAGTTTGTTTACAGAGTCACTGGAGTTTGAGCTACTTAGAATATGGTGGCCATACTTTGGCTTCAAAGTCTTGCAGTACAGTCAGTCCCTAGTGTCACATTGATAAAGACTATGGTGTGATGGTGAGGCATGGTGTACGTAGTCAGTGTAAAGGTTACCTTTGGGTTTTGGTGATTCCTGATCAGGGTTCTACAGCGTGCCATTGAAGGAATCTGGGTAACTGTCTGCACTCAAAGCAGAGAGCTGTTTTAAAACTGCCTGATTCTGACAGACAGTCTGTACTGTTCATGAGGTGGTCACCAGATACCAGATGGGAAGATATTATATGTGCGCGCACACACACACACACACACACACACACACACTGTGCTGGTGTTCTTGAAATTAGAAACCCAGTAGAGTGTGCAGCCACACACGTAAAGAAACTTTAGTGTGACTTTAAAGCTGCTATGAGCCTCGCTCTCTGCTCTGTGGACATTTTTGTAAATGTTTGCTAACTGTATTATTAATGAGCTTTGAAATGAAGCTCTGTTTTGCTGCCCCCTCCCCCCACGAGCTTGTGCTATTTTAGTGCTGCTCTGCGAGGTTATTAAGCGGGATATTCTTGGCTGGGTTTGTGTCAGTGTGTGTATCTGATGTCATGCTGATGGGAATTTTGGAAACCAATTCGCAGACCTTTATTTTTTCTCTTTTAAATATTTATTATTACTCATTAATAAGGCAAGAGTATTTCTTATCAGATTACGTCAATCAATGGAATAATTAATAGATTAATCCATCACTAAAATAATTGATAGCTGCTGCCCTGATCCTCATGCAAACCCAAAATATCTTCTGTACATGGATATAGATCCTTTTTAACGTGCCTAATGTACATTAAAAAGATGAGCATAAACCGTTTAGTTACAAGCAGATTACCGAATTTCCCAGAGGAACCCACCCGAGGGATTAATAAAGTTTTATCTTATCTTAGATGGAAATGAGCCCATTTCACTTTGTTTCCTCTTTAAATGGATTCATCTGTTCCAGCAAACTTTCCAACGAAATTTGAAGCTTGTGTCTGAATGTTGCTGAGAAGTAGAGCAAAGGTGTTCCTCGCTTTTTGCTAACTCAACTTATTTAGAATGAAAATTAAGTGTTAAATGCCAAAAGCAACGTGTGTGTTTGAACTCATGTGGATGTTTTTAAAGATGCATTTGAGGCAGAGTTGCTTAAATCAGTAAGAGTAATATAATCGCTGACGCCCAGCATCCTCATTGTCCTGACGTGCTGTTTAGTCTTACTGAAGGTGAATGCACTCCATGAATTATACAGTGTCTTTGTTATGATGGGACGCCTTGCGTGAGCGTTGGTTTACTGCGTTCGACACTCTGAGCAGTTGTTCATAATTGTGCTGGTGTGTTCTGTCGTGCACGAAGTTGTGCCTATGGGCGATGAGACTCATGATTGTTTGTTAGCTGAGGCAGGTTTTTCTGCTCATGTTCCCATTGAATTAATATCACAAGATTCATATTGAATCTATAGTGTCATGTCACACCTCTGCATATACCAAAAACAACCTGACTGCAACACAGACAGGTGGGCAGTTCAGGGGCTCCTGTGTGTGAGGGCAGGGGTGAAGAGACGGGGGATTTCTCTGTGAGAAGAGAAGCTGGTCTACATGTTGTGGATTCAGGCAGTTCCCAGTAACAATGTCACCAGTAGCTGGGAAATAATGGTTCAGAATTAAACTGGTCCCAGAGATTAGGGCTGTGCAATATGACCAAAATCTCATATCCCGATAGAAGACATTTATCGTCACGACAACGATATATATCACAAACATTTACATTTCCTGTAAATCCTGTGAATCTCTTATTTTGAAAAATCTCAACAGGATCTTCAGCTCTATTGTGAAAGGATTCTGTGGAAAATAAACAGTCGCTTGTCTGTCCGGATATCTTAAGTATAAGAGAAAGAACTTTAATTTCTTAAAGTACACTACAGTGACCATCAGAACCATGAAAAATATTGCAGTAAACAGTTTATTTTGCGACACCATGAAACAAATGACAGCGTAAAATGAGACGTTTTTCAATGTTTTCATATCCATATGTCGTTATATCGAACAGCCTCACCAGGGGTGCAGAGATGCTGCTTTGCTCGGCGAGCCAAAGGAGGACGCTCCCTGCATGGTCGCTCCTCCAGATCAATGAAACGGCCTTAACTCGGTTGCAACTGTTGACTTCTTCCTTTGCCTGCTGAGTTGGCGTTTCCTGTGATGCTGTGGGTTGTGGTGAGAAGGCTGGCCCAAGGAGAACCATTAATGCAGTCATTTGACCTCTTAATTGGAGAAGCATCATGCATTTCATCGGGACCAAGGGACAGGCAGTTTCCTCAGCTCTGTCACCATCAGTCTCTTGCTGTTGAAAGATGAAAAATCCTATTTAAGAATGCATTTATTTACAAAATAATATCAAACTCAAACCAGAGAAGTTAACATATTTCTGTTGCTACTGGAAGGAAATGTTTGGCATTCATCTTCAAATGCTGTAGTGCAAAGCAGCTGGCTGCCTGCAGTGGCTTCAGAGCTTTTGCTGTATGTTCTCCATCAGCCTCTGTAAGAGTAGAGATCACTTCTCCTCACTTCAGGTGAGAGCAGAGCTGCAGAGATCGCTGCTTCTTGCTCCAACAAGCGTCCCAGCATCTCCAGCGTGCTGCTCCATCCCCACTCCAGTCTATTGTCCATATAATGTGAGGTGATGGCTGCAGCTCTGCATGTCAGCTGCCACAGGTTATAGCGACTCGGCTTCAGATAGGTGCATCTACTAAAAGTCTGACATCTTTGGGTCTCGTTGTCCTCGACTTGAACGTCAGAGGTCAAGCTTTCTGAAAATCTCATGAACTCAAGAGCGGTGACGTAGGATGTTGAACGTGACACCCTGGGCGAGTCTGCTAGTTGGCTGAGGGTAACGCCGCTGTTGCAAGTGTCTAGTTGGTGTCCTGTTTAAAACAAAACGATGTGTAGCTGCTTTTCATTGCTTGTGTGAGCGAGTGAGAGAGGCCTATATAACAGTTGCTCCAATTAAAGCTGCTGGAGCACTGAGGCTTGAACTGTCCCCGTGGCATAAGCCCATGTGGTTTCTGCACCGCAGAAGGCTTTTTTAACTGCCCCCTTTTTTCCCAATACACTGTAAGGAAGTCAGTTTCCAGTGTGCCAACCCATCCCGCCGTTATGTAACTGCGGCTGTTACGTCTGCACGTGCATACAAACATGAAACGTGTGTCCGAAGTTATTCGGTTACTGTGGGCTGCAGATGCCCGAGGAGACTGATGTGAACACTCAGGTTTTATCTGATCCCACTCACAGAATGTGTTCTTGAAGGAAAATGGCTTCATTTCCCCTGAAATCAGCCAGTCACAGCTGATGTGCTGCGAGTGCCTGAAAACGACCGTCTCTTTGTAGATAACGGACTCGTCTACAAAGAGAACCAGAGCAGCTCTGACTTCATGCCTGAATCATCTGACCTGTGTTTACCAGACCACCCTCCTGTTGTCTCTGTGGCAGCTGGCATGTTTTTATGTTTATGACCTGTAACAGAGGCCGTGTTACCTTTGGTCCCTGAAACAACAATCCTACTGCTATAAATGGACCAATACTTTTTACCCTCAGCTGTGAAAACTGCAGCGGCCGGGCGGTGTTGACGCCCACGTTTGTGAATGCGATAACTCGAAAATGAGGCCGCGTGGGAGTTTCAAATTGATCCTATGGCTCCCGTATCAGTACTTTTATTTGTTATTACGCCTTCAGCAAAAATCAGTTTTACAGTGTGAAACTGTTTCAGGCTCAAACCTCTGCAGATTTTTTGGTATCAGACTCATTTTTATAAACTCCAGCAAAAATGAAAATGGATTATTATTGAGCACAATTTGCAAAAAAACCAGTTTATGCATGAAAAATAACCATTTCCAACAGTGCAGCTTAAGATCCAAGTGTCCCAGGAACGACTTCCAGTAGCACCAGTAGCACCAGTGAAAGGCCCTGCAGGAGGGAAAAACGGTTTTTGCAGATATTGGCAGACATGTGATAGCTCCTGCTGACGATGCGATGGCGTTTAGTCCAACATGGAAGCGCTATGAACAGCTGACAGATCAGCAAGCATGTTTCTGGATTATGTTTTTGTTGTTTGTTTGTTTTTTACACGAGTTTTGCAAAGGCATTAGTGGAAGGAAGCCACCACCTGGTTGAATTCAGGAAATGTAAGTGTAACTCGTCCGTTTTCTCATGCAAAGAACAAAAATATTGCTCTCGCTTATTTGGTTGCAAATCTACCGGGATTTAAAAATAGACATGTGAATGGGACTGCGGATACGCCTGTAGGCTTAGAAGGGTTAAAGGTGGATTAAAGCTGCAGGAGTTTGCAGGAGTTTAGGGCTGGAGTCAAATGTATGTTTGGAAATGTTCACATTAGTCCCGTCTTCTCTCTGCAGCTAAGGATCTGATTCACTGGCGAGACCCCAAGAAGTCTGGCGTGGCGTTCGGCCTGTCCTTGCTGATGCTGCTGTCGCTCGCAGCCTTCAGCATCATCAGCGTGGTCTCCTACCTGCTGCTGGCTCTGCTCTGCGTCACCATCACCTTCCGCATCTACAAGTCTGTGGTCCAGGCTGTGCAGAAGTCCAATGAGGGACACCCGTTCAAGTAAGACGGCCGCAGATGGGAGATTTCTCTGCTTGTCACAGTTAACTGCTGCCACCATGACCCAGTCAGGCAGTGTTGGTGTGCTGGACAGCAAAAACGTTGTTTTATCTGTTTTACTGAATAAAGTTGAACCTTGAAGACATAAATCACAGTTTAAAAGAAGTGATACATTTCAATATATGATGATGTAATACTGCCCTACCTAACCCAGTCCTATCAAAGGGGATTATTGTGATGATCTGCTGTCATGTGGAATCTGATTCCCACCTCCATCTTGGATAGAAAGTCGGCGCAGCTGTAGGTGCTTTCTGATTGGCTGGTGTTAGTGTTAGTCGTTTGGTGAAATCAAATCAATTGTGCTGATTTATATTTTGTTCATATTAGAAGTCGTCGTTCTCCTCCACACCTTTCTGAGGAATTTCATCCTTACGTTCCTCGCAGGTCCTTGGATCAGCCGACCAGCTGCTTTTGGTTGTCCCACAAACTAGCCTGAAGCTTAGAGAACAAGCTTTTCAGTTGTGGCTCCCAAACTCTGGAATATGTTGCATTTAAATATTAGAAAGGCGTGTTTTTGTTTTTTTTATTTGTCTTTGTTTTATTTTATGTGAGTGTTTTAATGCGACTGGTTTTATCCTTTGTGCTCAGCCTCTTTTCCTCCGTCCCTCCACAGAGCACTGATAGATAAGGATGTCAGCATCGCTCCAGAGTCTTTCCGCAAACACGTGGATGCAAGTCTGACCTACATCAACCGAGCTCTGAAGCAGATGAGCCACCTTTTCTTGGTTGAAGACCTTGTGGACTCCCTAAAGGTGAGCAGCTCTGAGCTTGTGCCAGTCGGTGACGGTTTCCTCTTCCTGTCGCGCAGCAGCAGCCCTGATCTCTCCCTGCTCGCCTGCTGCAGCCGTTGCTTTGTTGGTGCAATGTTAACTTCAAACCAGGTCACGGTTGGATCGCATCTCCATCCTCAGAATAACCCCAGGATTTATGACCGTGTTATGACTGTGACCCACATCCTTATCCAGCTGCAGGGAAGCGCAGACAGATCTGCCTCTAGATCCATCCGGTCCTCGGATTTCCTGACTGGGAATTCCTAAAAATGATTTACTAACGGCTGTGATTTGATTGTTTTATTGATCAGAGGTCGGTCACCAGATGAACCTGAATTATGTGTGGGGCAGATCGTATTTTAAATCTGCACAAAGGCACGTTGATTAGTTTGGAGGAGACTCTGACTTGGAGATAACGTGGTGGCGATTCTGAACTCCAGGATGAGATGTGAGACGTCTTCAAGAAGCTCAAAGAAGTCCAGTCGCCTTTTTTCCGAGCTCTTTAAATGTTGGAAATTCAATATCAAGCTAGAATGCCTCCACGGAGAGCAGCTGTCAGAGTAAGAGTGCTTGTTTGGACTTGGGCTGCGTATCGTCACTGATTTCTAGAATCGATTTCGATTTGAATCGGGGACATTTTGCCTCAGACAGTCAGAAATATTTTAGTTCTGATCACTATCAGTACATATTGTGTCTGACGGGTCGGCTCTTTGTGTTTACGTCAGAGTCCGTGTACCTGCTCTCATTTCCTGTTTCAGCTGTTTGGTGCTTGTTGAAATTTCGTGAGCTTTAACCTGAGATTCTGGCATTTGGGGCAAAATAAGTGTAAATTAAAAAATCGATTCAGGATTTTAATGAATCGATATCACATTATTCAAGCTTTTTCCACTGTTAAATAAACACAATTAAACAGTTTGAAAACGAACACTCAGCCAGGAGGACGCAAATCAAGCGCTCCCTACACGACTAAGGATTTAAGGAGGATGAGTGGCGTCACACTGAGCAGATGTCATTCGTGTGTAAGCGCTGCTTGTTGTTGATCTTGAGCTCTCTGAGTTGCTCTTTGTTTTTCTCGCAGCTGGCTGTGGTCATGTGGCTGCTGACCTACGTAGGCGCCGTCTTTAATGGAATCACCATCCTCATCCTGGGTAAGCTTTGAACCGCTCACTGTTCTTGCACGCCGTGCTGCGTTCTCATGTCGGTCAGGTGGTTGTGTTGCTCTGGGGTCAAAGAGCGACTCCAAGCTTTGCACTTGCTCTGCAGGATCTGCTGTCGGCTAACGTGTTTCTCTCTGTTCTCCAGCCGACGTCCTGCTCTTCACGGTGCCTCCCGTCTACGAGAAGAACAAGGTGAGTCTCGGGCTTCCTGATCAGCTCAGCGGTGTAAACATGGCCGTCAGCAGTGAGTGCAGTCTCATCACACACTGAAGGCTTTGAGGCGCTGACAACATGAAGTCATTGGCTCACTGAGGAATGGCAGGCACCATCATCTGTACTGGTCCCAGTTTATGGCTCACAATAGTTTAAAATTAACCAGTGTGGTTGCTGTCAGTGACACGGTCCCTGAATGTCTTTGTCATCCACTGTTCTTTCCTGAAATGACTGTTATGTGTAAAAGGAGAGCCCATTAGGGTCGGGCGATAGGTAACAATTTTCCAACCGACACTCGTCAGTCCAACAGGTGACATATCCACACATGCGCAGACTTTGTGATGGGCGGAGCCATGTAATCATGCATGGACTGATTTGGGCGTTTACAACACAGGAAAAAGTCCAAACACGGACGAACTAATTTCCCGAAACATTCGGGCTGTCAGCGTTAACGATTAACGCGATTAAAATGTTCACGCGTTCGACACATCTGGAGCGCAGAACGAACAAACTTTGGACAAACTGCCGAAATTTCAGGGATTTAGACTCAGTCTGCGCTCCAGATGGTTAATCGGTAATCGCGTTAGTCGTGATGACGGCGCGTTAACGCTGACGGCACTAAAAGAAATAAAAAGTCACCAATTTGGGATTTCTTTGGCTTTAAACCAGATGAAAGAGGTAAACCTGAGCATGCTAGGCTACCAGCACCTTCTGCAGCTCCCTCGACGAGCATTTGGGCGCGCTCTGAGGAGGGGCATGTGCTCGCAGATGAGAGATTTTTTATTTTTTCTGCTGACTGCTTCTATTAGCTCCATTATTAGCAAACTTACTCATGAGCAAACAAAGAAAGAAAGAAATCACCCTTGTAAAAACGATCGGCGATGGGCTCAGCCTGTCGGCGATAGTCGATACATTCGTCCAGTCGCCCGACCCCAGACTCCATCCATTCTCTATCCGTTTTTTGAGGGTTGCAGGGGGGCTGGAGCCTGTCCCATGAGACGCAGGGCTAACACACAGAGACAGACCCATTTAGATTGACCAGTTACCCCACTAACAGGAGACTGACTGCACTTTACACTGGGCGACTGCAGCAGGTTATTTGATGCAATGAATTTGATTCCGTTTTGTTTTTAGTAAAGAGTTTTTGAAAACGTGGACGACGACTGCACAGAGAGAAGCTCGATGCGCTCCAAAGGGTTTTCCTTTCTTTGTCTTCCTCTGAGGTGGTAACATCTGCTCTCGTTTGTTGTTCCAGACTCAGATTGATCAGTATATCGACCTGGCACGTACTCAAGTCAACACTACTATTGCCAAGTAAGTGTTGCAGAAACGTGTCTTCCGTCTTCGTTCAGTGTCCAGGTTGTTGGATTTCACTCCTGTGGTGCTTTCTCTCCCGCAGGCTACAAGAGAAACTCCCAGGAGCTGTGAAGCGCAGCAAAACTGAATGATCCCCCAGCCCCAAACCAAGCACCACGTCCCCATCATCTTCATGTCCATCACCATATCTTCCCTCCCTTATCCGACTCCCCGGTCTAACTCCTCCTCCCCACACCGTCCACCATCAGCACCCTACTACACTGAAACTTCCTAGATAGAAAATCTCTGAGCTACTCAATAATCAACTACTGTGCAGCTTAACTTGCAAGCATTAGAGGAGAACTGTGCCTGTGCAGACAGGAAGCACATAGCAAGCGAGGAAGTGGCGTAGCGGCACGACGTACCCCGCCTGGCTGTGGACGTGCCGCGGGGGGACGGAGACGGGATCGAGTGAACTAGACTGAATCTATGACCTGGTTTTGTCTCGTGCAGCGAGCAGAGGGTGTACGATGGCAGCTGATGTCACAAAATAGCAAATGTCTGTACTTGAGCCGCATGTTTGCCTGAAGGCAACGTTGTCTCCAAGTAAAAAGTCAGCATCCTTTTGGGTGGTAACAAGTTTCCATTCACCGTACAGACACTTGTCTATGTAAGTAGTTTCTGAAATGCACTGAACTTTATTTTTTCATGAGCAGGTTGAAATAAAAAGGATGGGAACTCTGAGCCAGCTGTGATAATTTGGTCTAGTTCACCTTCTGATCAGATGTAGGTTTCTGTGTTCGAGCACGTCAGCCTCGCGTTCTAAAGGAAAGTCCCGTACTCCAGAGTGTTGAGTTCTCACGTTCACTTGTAAATTTTGATTCTTCTTCTCACTTATTACTGCTATTGGTATTAATTATACATTAGCTGCTTGATCTCCCTACTAGCTTGACAGTAGCAATGTAAGAGTTATGTTAAGTGTTTTTGAGCTTCATAAGTTTAACGTGGAGGTCTGTCAGAAGCCTCCCGAGACATGAATCCCTGATTATGAACTAGGTTAAGCAGCACACACTCGGAGCTGTGCCACAACCCTTAACTCTAACGTCCCGGCTAACTTTGCAGACGATTGTTTTGTTGAGTTTCAAAATGACAAAGTGTCAAATGTTTGAATCTTCCAGCATTGTCATGTGTTTTAGTTTGTAACTCGACTTTATTAAATGTCTATTAAACAGAGTTGCTTTAGCTTTGGTGCATTTTAAAAACGTCTTATTAATATTGTTTGGGAAATCTCACTCGTGCGATGCATCGGCTGCGAGTTTAGAGCGTAGGTGTGGGTTTGTACAAACAGGCGAGTGCGTTTTGAATGTAGTGTTGCTGGAGGAGATGGGGCGGGTTACTACAGAGCTCTGTGTGTCATCTTGTTTTTCTTTGACTGCCGTGAAGCGCAGGTGTAAGCTGGAGTCTTTCTATAGGCTGTATCATATTCTTGATCCTGACTTTGGTTTAATATGAATACTCGTGATTGTTGTTATGGTGTTTTTGATCTCCTGTGTCGGCACTACTGCTTAATCTCCGTATTAATTTAAGGGATGAATATGTGGATGGAAATGAGACATAGTGTGTGTGTTAGTGTTGCTTCGTCGTGCAAGTCTGCTCATCTCCTGAACGTACCCAACGGCCGGCGGCGAGAGGCCGCCCCTGCCTCGTGTGCTCACCGCTCCCCATGCATGTCCTCTGTGTTGACTCCTTGTGCATGTGCCGGTGTCTTGTTCGCACTGTGGGCGAGCGAGACATCCACAGGTGTAACTCCCTGTTAGCCTGCCGGTCGGCCCGGGTCAGCTGCCCTCGTGCTGCTGACCCGGGCCGGCCGGCCTGTGTCCAGCTGCTCCGGGTGCAGAGGGCACGGCATGTGTTTGAGCTAATCACACTTTAGATCTCACATAGATACTGTTGTTATGCACCCTCTTTCTACATTTGAATGTGAAGACGTTGGATATTGAAACTTATTTTAAAGTTGTCTTGTCATTCAGATTAGATTTATTAGATGTTAGATTTCTGCATTAAAACGAAATGTTTTAGTTCGATTTCACATCTGCTTATTAATGAAAATGAAGCCGTTGCTACTTTTTAAGGAAACATTTGTAACTTTTATTTTGTCAGCATCTTTGATTCCCCCGTTTTTATTTAACTTTTCTGGAAAGCTCATCCTGACCCTTTAATATTCACCCAGCTGACCTCAGGCTGTCAGTCGTCCCACCAGTATTGCTATGAAACAAAGAGAACTAGCTTCCAGATGCACAACACCTTTTGAGTGTTACGTTCGACTCACGATCTGACCAGAGTGTGTCTGACTTTGATTTTTTTGGTTTTTTGTCAATGGCTTTCTGCTTTACTGATATGTAGGTGTTGTTCACTAACATCAGCTGTTCTGTATTGGCTGACTTTGGTTCCAGTTTGTGAAGCTTTGGGAAGGCTGGTGTGGAGGGAAGGACAAAAAGCATATGTGTCTCTGTACTGATGTCAAAGTGAAATGAATAAAAACACCTGAAAGGTCTGTGGCTTTTTGGAGGTCTCTTCACTTTTGTCTGGCTTTAAAGAAACTAACCATTTTCCCAGCAGCCCCCACTGTGGGAGTGAGGAGGACTCAAATGTAACCTGATAAAATGTCTAAATCAGGGGTCTCAAACTCGCGGCCCACGTCACCCCCACTTGCATCATCTAATGCAGTTTGACCCTCGAAGTGACTTTTTTGTTACGGAGGATTTGTTTGAATGCAATGTTCAAATAAGTTCTTTAAAAAACAAAAACTGATTTAATATGAAGGCAACATGAGCGCAAACATGCTGAGGGATCGGCTGTGTTAGTTCAGTGACACTTGTGTCGCGTTTTGAGTTTGTTTTGTACGACTTGAACACTAAAGGAGGCCACAGCTCATTTAATGTGAGGCCCTAAAGTAATAAGACTGGACATGAGAGCCGGCTGTCTGTTATGGTGTTTGGGTGAGGAGAGGATTATAGTTTCTAATTTTAGACCGGCCCCCACGCTACAACCATGAAGTGTTGATAGTTACACACATATTGAACATCCCCCTTCCAGCTATTGCATAACCGAATAACAGCCACATAGTTGTAAAACTTGAATGAAACGTTTGAAAATCAGCTCCTGTGTGGAGGCAAACAGTTGGAACAAGTGGAGTTTATTGAAGACAAATATTCTCCCAAGGAAAGTGACGTTCTCTGTCATATGGTTCTCACTCAGAGAACCAAGGTTACAATGTAACCGTACGAGCCAAAGAAATGCAAGTCAGCAGCTTTTCGTAAAGGAAACGATGTGCTGCGTTTGCATATATAATACAATACTGGCAGCTGGTAGATGCACCTGTGGGATGAATTTGAAAATACTCTGATTTCCTTCTGAAGTTATCGTGTTTGCAAGATTTTTAGAAAATTTGAACTCTGACCTCAACCTGAGATTTGAACTTGTCCGAGACCCACTACTGTAAAATTCAATCCTGGCATCAGTCTGGCTCTAGTGTCATGCTTCAGTGCCTTAAACTCAGTGAACAGCACAGGTGTACAGGTGGGTTCAATCTGAATCTACAGCTTATGATCCAGATCAGCATCCAGAAAAAAAAATGACTCCCCCTGTAGGACAGAAATGCTTTGTCAGAGTTCACAGACACGTTTGACTGATTTGCATTTACATAGAGTCAAATCACAACAACAGCTCGTTGGAGTGGTTTGCAGAATGAGAATCAGCACCTGAAAGTCTGAGGCCAAGAAACGATTGTTGGTATTTAAACAGCTAGAAATGAACTGTTGGGCTATAATGTGCAACACATATTGTCAACCATCTCTTATGAATAATATCCGCCAATTTTACGAGGTAGAAGCTGCAATCAGTTTGTGGTGAAACTGTCACTGACATTAAAAACGATGGTGCCCAGAGGGCAGCAGAGAAGGCAACAAATACCACAATGATTCTATGAAGACATTTAAAGTATCCAAAAGGACTGGTGTGGTTACAGTGTAGCATACACAGTTTATATAATAACACAGAGCAGATTATTTATCAGGATAAGTGAAGATATTTGATTTTTTTTGTTTTTTTTAAACCCCAGAGAAGCGCAGAGTGCTCACTCGGGGTCAAAGACCACTTTAAGAACCATCTATTGGAAAATCAAAAGTAGTTGTATTTCAACTACACCTTCATAATGATTCCAAGACATCAGCAATTGTTTTAAGCATGCAGTGAATTCCCTTTGTTCAACCACAGACATGAAAACCTAAACCTACAGCAGCAGTGCTGCTCGTCACCAACAGCTCCACGTTTTGGCGTCTGTGGCACCAAAGGACTCCACCCCAGCAGCAGCTCTCCTCTCCTCCTCAGTTCACCTCATCATCATAATCTGTGTAATGATTTACTTTTGTGTTTGACGAGGTCGGTGGTCTCGTCACGTGTCACAAACCGTGTTGACACCCTTTAGGATTAGCCGTCGTCATCAACTGACTGAGCGTGAGCAGTGATGCCTTTAGAGCCGTATTTCACTATGACAGGCGAAAGAAGCCGTTTGTACCAATCATTAGAGCGGGGGTCTCACATTAAATGAGCTGTGGGCCACTGCTGGCCCGGTCTACTCATGTGACGGCCACTTTAGTGTTCATGTAGTACAAAACAAAAACTAACAAGAAAAAACCCACAAATATTTCCAAAAATGTTTTGTTTTGTTTCCAAATATTCTATAAGAAGACAAAGCTGCAAAAGTGAACGCGATCTTTTTCCTCCCTGTCAACTAACTGAAGCCTTTGAACCACCAAATAAACATATTGGCCGTCTCTGGTCAGACGTGGCAGCACTGCTGCTGCCATTGTGTTCATATTTAACCAAATCAAACCACAGACATAAGTGTTCACATTAGTTTGTGACTCTGTCACTGAACTAACACAGCCGATCCCTCAGCATATCTCTGTCACCTTCATATTAAACCACTTTTTAAAGAACTTATTTGAACATTGCGCTCAACAACAAACAAATCCTCAAACAAAAAAGTCACTTCAGAGACAAATTGCATTCGATTTCTTCAGGTCAATGTGCAAGCAGGGGGTGACGTGGGCTACAAGTGGACCCCGGGCCACGAGTTTGAGAGCCCTGATTTAGACGATATAATTACTTCCCACTGTGTTTGAAATGATTAAAATCATTAAAATATCAGTATATTTATATTTATTGTAGGACATAAACATCTGGGTTTTGTTTATGACAAAGGGGAACTGGAGATGGGCAGTCGAGTGGAAGCTCTCGAGCGACGTCCCGACCCTGACCTGTGCTCACGGGTTTTGAGCAGCGACCAAAAGAACAACACGGCACTTATACTGAATATGTTTTACTTTATACATTCATTGAACTCTTCATGACCACACCGGAGATTATTTACTAAACGTTAATATTCACAACTCTGATAACTTTCAAATGACTGACCGTGTCTCCTGTTTGTATGATTCAATATTCAAAACTATAATTAGTGGGAGAGGTTTCAATCATAATACATCCTAATAAAGAAAAGAAACAGAGGTACAAGGTGTAAATTTGATTTGGTTGAGATTAAATGTGTTTTTCAGCCCTGAATTGAGCTGTTGAACGGCCAAGGTTACGAAAAAACTGGAAACAATGATTTGAGAATCAGAATACTTCATTCATCCCAGAGGAAAATGTAATCTGATTAAAAAACACCAGATGTCGTGCATGCTTGTACGTTGGACAGTATTAATAATAATATGATGGTGAAATGCTTCACGCCTTCATTAAATCTAAAACTATTATACAAACAATGAGCTGATTGTGAGGGAACTTGTGTGCTGGTCCAAAGCTGGACTCTTTCAGCTCATTTTTGATGCTTCTGGTGTTTCAAACCACATTTCAAGTGTCCGTTATTCGAGCTTAACTGTGCACAGATATAGAGCAGTACAGACACCCCACAGACAGACTCGTGGTAATGAGTATTTATTCAAAGACCACAGAGGAGAGAATGCATATGTTGATCATTTACAGATGAAAGGTGATGAGAACATAAAGGAGGAGGAGCTCCTCCCCCCACAAACACAGTAAACACACATCCAATCAAGTGCATCATGTCTCACTTAAATGAGTTTCACTGCAACTCACCTCATTTTAAAATATAAGTGCTGTGTCAAAACGTTATTAGAGCCATGGTTAGACCTGCTCTAATGCAAACGAATGAAATCATTTGTAGAAAGTGAGTCAGGAATGGAGCCGCTGACCACAGACGCTGCAGCGTGTAAAGGGGAAACGCAGAATATCGTCATGGTTTCACAAGTTGTTTTTGAGAGTGAAGTCATATTCTCTGCTTTAGGTGTAGAATATGTCAGAATAAACATACACTCGCTGACCACTTCATTTGGTACACCTGTTTGACTGCTCATTTACAGCCAATCACAAGACTTTTCCCTCCACGACCGTGTCTACGTTTACAGAGAACGGTCTGAAAAAGGAGAAAACACAGGACACGTTAGCAGCAGCAGCAGCAGCAGACTAGACCAGGGGCTGCTCAGCAAGTACAGCAGGCTACAGTTCACTCGGACTCACCAAAACCGGACGACAGAAGTTTGCCAAAACACCCTGATGAGTCATTTCTACTACAATATTCAGATGATAGTGTCCGAATTTCAACACATGGACCCGCCGTGGCCTGCAGCAGTGGTCCAGGCTCTGTGTGCCGGTGTTAAAGTGTGGGCGTTCTCTTCCCTAAGTACCAACTGAGCATTGTTTACACACCACAGCCTTCCTGGGTACTGCTGCTGACCTGGTTTAATCGTCTTCTGATGGTGCAGGTTATCACACCGTGCCACAAAGCTCAAATCACCTCAGACTGCTTTCTTGACTTCATTCCACAGCGTCCACTGTGGGGCAGCAGTCGAATCTGCAAACCGTGCAAATCTCTGAAGACTGTTTGCAGCGGCTGGATGATGTAAGAGTGCAACCCAGCACTAGCAGAGTGTACCTAATAAACTGATCATATATGTTCTTTTGCTCACAATTGTAAAATTCTATGACATCCTAATGTGACTTTTTCTTAAAACATGACTTTTCCCCCTTAAAATCCAACTTTTTGTGAAAGCACAACTTCTTAAAAATACAATAAAAAAGTAACATTTTTAGACTTCTGTTTTCAGTGGCCCAGGTTCTCATATTTCTCCCACCTGTACAACCAATCCTGACTCTTCCATCAGTACATCGACAGCCTACAAGGTGAGAACGATTATGTGAAAGGGCTGTCGATGAAAACAAAATCCCTGAGGTACAATTTCCAGGTGAAGAACTGGTTATGGCAGACTTTTCTTTTCCAAATAATTAATCTTCAGTTTTCTTCGTTGCATAAACTTTGTACAGTGAACGAAAAATATGAAGCGGTACCAGAGCTGAAGCGAGGGATTCAAAGTGAAGGCAGAAGTTCAACGAGCTTCGCTCCAAGTGTTGAAAAATGACGCTGTTTGGAATAAGGTAGAAAAACTGGATATAATTACAAACAGAGACTGTAGAAACCAGGCTGCATCAAAGTGCTCATATAAAGAAATAATCATTCATATTTACATATTTTTGTACAGCTTTTAGCTAACAAAATGATTCAGGCTGATGTTGATGCCAAATGCTGAGGATAAGTGAGAAGAGGGCCTCCTCTTCCTCCTCTGTAAACAAGAGATTAAATAGACTGGAGTGATGTGAACCCAGTGACTGCACGCTGCCATTCATTGTCTTCAGCAATAACACCAAACATAGTTTAATTCTATTGGATGCACACAAGGACATTTGGGGTTTAGTACATTTTAGGGGACAAAGTGCTGAGTTGTCTTAAATTTGACTCAGTTTTCTTGTTCGCCTCACTGAGCACTCTGTTTCTTACTTCCTGAGAGAAGACTCAGGCCCCCACAATGCCACATTTCCAGGAGTTCACTGTGCCATAAGTGCTAAAGTCCAGATACTCGTTGGGTATCAAAGGAACAAACATTTTGACTTGCAGCAGGGAAACCAATGGCTCATTTCCACTCACTCAGTCAGCAACTTGCTCACCCCTTTTGTCTGTTAGCGAGCACTGCCGAGCATCATGAAACTTTGTGGCGAGATCAAGCGTAGGATCGATAAGTTATTATATTTTATTGCATAACTGAATGCCTTTCTTTAGAAATGCAAAATAGGGCATCGGTACTAGAAGTCCTCTCCGAGCTTGCCTGACCTTTTCCTCCTCTGACAAACCAAACATGTCTGCTGTGAACGAGTATCCGTGTTTAAATCTTCCACATTTACATTGATTCAGACCAGAAAGTTACTTCTGTTTTTCCTGAACCAGCCCGCATGAGACGCACAACATGAACTGCTAATTCTGTCTGCGCGCTAGCTAGCCCAGGAAGAGGGTGGCCCTGGTGACCTCAAAGTGGAATTTGAGGAGTTTGTTGCCATTTTGGGATGTTTACACTGGAAATCTTTGTTGTGTTTACACTAAAATCAAAGCATTCAGCATTCAGTAAAGCTTTCCTTTTTGGAGGACAGGAATCAGAACATCAAACGTAACAGTGCCGCTACGTTAGCTGGTAGGAAACTGCTACCTGCCAGTTAGCAAGCTAAATAATTAGGCAAAAGGTTATCAAAGACATAACTGTCCCATTACTTTCAGTTCTTTTGTGGGGCATTTTATTCTCCAGAGGAGCAGTTGCAGCTGAAAGCTGCAGGTGCAACACGGCTAATATCTTGCCTTGGTCAAACTTCACAAAGTATTAAGTCCATGCATTGATATGATTCTGACATAAACATAACTAGTAGGCTTGGCTGTTAAATGTCGGCATCATAAATGCTGCTCTGTATGCGCCTGTACCTGGGGACCCCATCTACTTTGAACAAAACTGGCTTATTAGCACATTAGCAGCTAGTTTGGTACGCCCAAAAAGGCTAAGGAGCAGATTAAATTCACATGCAGCTAGCTGCTAGCAGCTAGCTAGAAGCAAAGCAGAAATGTTTTGTTGTTGGCTGCCAAAGAGAACACTGCATCAATTCTTGGGATGTGAAAAGCGAATGTCCCCCCAACAAAAAGAAGATCCATCTATGTTCAATGTTAGCCACATTAGCAGTGAATGTGACTGGACCGATAGCATGAGCCCCATCTCATTTTTCTATAAATTACTTTTTAAAAGTATCTTAGCGTTACTCTACAGTTTGTGTCCGCAGATTCAGAGATATTATCCGATTGCGCCAGAGGACCACCCACTTGGGTTCATGTTGATTTATATTTAAAGTACCAACAGATACAAAGCTAGGAAATAAATACATAAGCAAAACATACATTTTGTACATCTAAAGCAATAATTTCCCCAAATCTTGTGAGGTCCTCAGGTAAAACAGGCGATGTGCAAAAAAGCTTTAGTTTCAAATGAGTGGCTGCACTTTGATTTTGTTTTAGGCTGCGCGATATTTGTATTGTTGTCGATTCCCATGTGACACCCGTTATTGTCCTTTAGCCACAGCAGTACTCCCAGATGCCGACTTAAAGGGAAATTGCAGTCTTTTACAAATTACAAATACCTGAATTTCCCTTCAAGAGAACAAGGAGGGCTGTTTCTGAAGTCATGTAAGGAGCAACAGACAGAAGCCCTTCTTAAGTGTCCAAGTGTGCTGAAGTGGGGGCCAGCTCAGTATGTCCGTGGTCCCGGGGTGAAAAGCAGTCGTCAGAATGGATGAAATGCAGGGCAGTCTGGTTGTAGCTCTGCAGGGCCTGCTGCTTTTCCACTGCGCTGAAATACAGCGAGTGAGGGTGGACCTGCTGAACATGCCTTTTAATAGTGCTGACCTTCAGTGTGGCCAGAGTGGCTCCACACACCATGCAGATCAGCCCGTGCCTCCTACAGTCGTAATCCATCAAGTAATCCGTCCGCCAGCGCACCTGGTAGTTCCTCCTCTGGTCCTTGCCGGGGTAATGACCATGACGAGAAGGTGTGTTTGCAGCGCTGCTATCCTTTGATTTGCCCTTGGCTTCGCCCACAGCTTCCTCCTTTATCACCAGTTTGCTGGGTATTTTGACATCAGGGGAGGCGTCTTCATTTGTCTCTCCTGCGGTACTGAGGACATCAACTTCACTGGGGTTGATTTCTGTGGGAAAAAATAAGGGGGAGGGGATGCCAGATTCTTGCCTAGTTCCACCACAAAATCAAGTCACACGCTAGTGTCTTTGCTTGTTGCACCTGATAGCACTTTTCCAGCCTTTCTAACCACCCACAGTGCTGACTCAAGTGGCGTCTTCACGGTAAGTTGCAAACAAGCTATGTTAATACACGCTATGCGATTAGCACTCCCGCCTGGTTTGACCGAGCCAGGACCCCATAAGTTCTCCCTGTGCCTGCATGTGAATCACATTAATTTATACACTTTAAACTGAATGAATGTATGGTTAAACTGTGACTTGTAGTCTAAAGTGCTTTGAGTGGTCAGTAAGGTAGAAATAGTTAATAAGCAAGCAAACTATCATCTTCATTTTTCAATAAAACCCAAACAGAACAATGTTCCTGACAAAGCGCGCGCTGTTTAACTGATTTATCTGCTACATTAGCTAACTTACTCGCTACACTACCATTCTTGTGGAATCTTTTACTGACTGTATCAGCTGTGAAATGTCAGTTTCGGCTGGACTCTATAGAGAATTGCAAATGCTGAGATTTACGTATTTTTCGGATTATAAAGCGCACCAGATTATAAGGCACACTAAGCGAAACAAAACAGTTAGATAAGTCAAACTTTACTCAACTCATTCTTCTTGCTTTCATATCATTGATTCATTAATGTGAATTCTCTTGCAGCTGCTCTATTCCCATGTTGTTGCAGTATATTAATGACTAACCTCGTATTGTGGATGGATTATTACGGAGCCCCCCAGGGGACATGGGAGAAAAAAAAATTAGGGAGAAAAAAAAAAATTAGGGAGGAAAAAAAAAATTAAGACGGACTTTTGAGATCTCGCAAAAGTATTGCGAGATCTCGCAAAAGTATTGCGAGATCTCGCAAAAGTTTTAGCCGCATTCTTCGGAGGCCGCCAGCTCGAAGCCGACCGGGAGGTCGAGGCACGATGTGCCGGGAAAGCGGTGTTCCTCCCGGCTGTAGTAGGTCTCGACTTCCCGTTAGCTTCGAGCTAGTGGCCGCCAGCTCGAAGCCGACCGGGAGGTCGAGGCACGATGTGCCGGGAAAGCGGTGTTCCTCCCGGCTGTAGTAGGTCTCGACCTCCCGTTAGCTTCGAGCTAGTGGGTGTCAGATCTCCAAAAACTCGGAGCTCTTTTGCAAATATGTGATGTCTTGTAAACCGAGCAGGTATCTGACGTTTACACAACTACATTCACGCCTCAAAATATCTTAAAAGTGTATTTTGTGACCCAGAAAGAGTAATATTACAACTAAGTAGCTGCCGCCATTGTTGGAGTTTTGCGAGATCTCGCAATACTTTTGCGAGCGCTCGCAATACTTTTGCGAGATCTCGCAATACTTTTGCGAGATCTCGCAAAAGTCCTCTTAATTTTTTTTTTCTCCCTAATTTTTTTTTTTTTTTTTCCTCCGTAATTTTTTTTCTCCCATATCCCCTGGGGGGCTCCGTAGATTATCTCAGTTGTTCTCCTGCTGAAGTTTGGTGCGTTTACAGCATCCTGCCATGCGATTGCATTTGTCCCTAACCTCACATTAACTTTTATCGAGTGGAAAAGTGTTAGCGTTCATCCTCCAGCTTCACTGTGTTTATCTTATGGTAGCATAGCTGTGTCGCTAGCGTATCACGTAGCACATCATTATATACCAGCTAGCCCAACTTCAGTAACCCTACAAACGTCACTGCTGTTTAGTTTTCTGTCTTCATTTATGTTGGAAGTGATAGCAGAGCTGTACGTTTTAATTTTTCAGAAATCTCTCAGTCAGAACATGCTATATATCTTTGATTCTAACTCCACTGTAAATTTAATAAATCTGTTTTCATGGATGCCTGGATGTTAAACTTAATTGTTACACCTGGTAAAGCAGCAACGCTGATCATTTTATTAAAGATGAAAGAATTTAGACAGTTTTTAACTCTCAGTGATGCTGCAGTGTTCGTTTGACTTTGGGACCTGAAGTACAGAGTTTGGACCCAGATTCTCCGGAGGCTCTGTACTACAAGTCGTACTAAAACATTTTTGACAGATTTTTGAGCACCGTGTACCACATAAAATCGGTTCGAGGTCAGTGAAGCACAACAGAAATCATACATAAGGCGCACTGTCGATATTTGAGAAAATTAAAGGAGTGCGCTTAAAGTGCGCCTTATAGTGCGGAAAATACGGTATATGTACAAATGTCTGTTTTCTCAGGCTAAGTGAGGATGCTAAAAAGACCAGCCAAACACAAACAACTCTTAACACAGCAGTCAGGTGCTTTTGAGCCTCTGTGAGTGGGAATGTGTTGTGTTCCACTGACTGTGGATGTCAGCAGCAGCTGACAAAGCTGACTTATAAAACATGAAAAGTACAAAACCCCCAAACTTTCTAAAAAAGGCCTAATATTGTTGAAAAATACCACTAACAAGTTTACAGCTTTACAGAGACGTGTATCAGTGCTGAAAGCTTCTCACCATCTTGGATCTGCATGCCTTCACTGGGGTAATCTTTGGTCCAGGCTGCAGCCATGGCTTCCCTTTCCTGTCGGCTCAGGGTTGTGGTCTCCGGGTGACATTCCTGGATGTGGCGGCGGAAGCTGCTAACCTTGGTTTCATGCAGGACCTGAGAACACACCATACAGAACATGCCCTGGCCTTGAGGCCCGTAGGCCACCAGATAGTCCAGACGCAGCCGCCACGGGTCGCCCCCGTGTAGCCTCCTCTTCTTAGGCTGCCGGAAGGGCTGCAGACCCTGCTGGGGAACTCCGACACCGCCGTCCTCACCAATAAGACAAGTGTCCTGAGTGAAAGTGCCGTCGCCCTCCGTGTACACGTCAGTGTTGATCTGGATGGTTTCCACGTCCTCAGAGAAGAGCCCCACAGTGCCATCTTTGGTGTTGGTCTCTGATTTGTTTGAGTGCTCCGCTTCTTCTGCTACAGGGCACAGAAACATACATTTCTAATATTAATCCGTTTGTTTCAGGCCCACTGTGGCTACATCAGTCTGTTCAAATGACAGCTGTGAGTCATTCAGACATTCAGAACACCCCAATTTTCCAGTTTTTTTAACAGCAAATTGTGCAGTTTAATGTCTCATTGCACTGAAATCAAAGCATAGCACAAATAAGTAATTGGAGTTAAAAAAGAAATCATTGAATCATCTTATAGACCAAAATGTTTTCTAAACCTTTGACTCATCAAAGTTCCCTCTTTTGGCAGATATAACAGCTGAACACAGTCGTGGCTTCTGTCTTCAACAGAAATCAAATCTTCTCCCATATCTGTAGCAGAAGTTCCCATAAATGTGGACCTTGTAGGCTGCTTTGCTTTCACTCTTCTGTCCAGTTCATCCCAAACCAGCTCGATGGGGTTAAGTCTGGAGGCTGTGCTGTGTTTTCAAGCTCACCATCTTGTTCTTTGTTCCTTTTTTTTTTTTTTTTTTAATAGCCTACGTCTATTGCAGCATAACTAAGGGAGGATTCAGGGTCACCTGGTCCAGCCCTAACTATATGCTTTAGCAAAAAGGAAAGTTTGAAGCCTAATCTTGAAAGTAGAGATAGTGTCTGTCTCCTGAATCCAAACTGGAAGCTGGTTCCACAGAAGAGGGGCCTGAAAACTGAAGGCTCTGCCTCCCATTCTACTTTTAAATACTCTAGGAACAACAAGTAGGCCTGCAGAGCGAGAGCGAAGGCTCTAATAGGGTGATATGGTACTACAAGGTCATTAAGATAAGATGGGGCCTGATTATTTAAGACCTTGTATGTGAGGAGCAGGATTTTGAATTCAATTCTGGATTTAACAGGAAGCCAATGAAGGGAAGCCAAAACAGGAGAAATTGCTCTCTCTTTCTAGTCCCTGTCAGACTCTTGCTGCAGCATTTTGGATTAGCTGAAGGCTTTTCAGGGAGTTTTTTGGACATCCTGATAATAATGAATTACAGTGTCCAGCCTGGAAGTAATAAATGCATGAACTAGTTTTTCAGCGTCACTCTGAGACAGGAT
Source organism: Haplochromis burtoni (assembly GCF_018398535.1). Taxonomy (NCBI): domain Eukaryota; kingdom Metazoa; phylum Chordata; class Actinopteri; order Cichliformes; family Cichlidae; genus Haplochromis; species Haplochromis burtoni. The sequence goes on from NW_024582799.1 coordinate 131,445, forward strand.
ATTTCTAATTTAGAGATGTTGCCAAATGGAAGAAAGCAGTCTTACATATTTGTTTAATATGTGCTTGAAGGACATGTCCTGGTCAAAAATGACTCCAAGGTTCCTCACAGTGTTACTGGAGGCCAAGGTAATGCCATCCAGAGTAAGAATCTGTTAGATACCATATTTCTAAGATTTTCAGGGCCGAGTACAATAACCTCAGTTTGATCTGAATTAAGAAGCAGAAAGTTAGCGGCCATCCAGGTCTTTATGTCTTTAAGACATTCCTGCAGTTTAACTAATTGGTGTGTGTTATCTGGCTTCATGGACAGATAGAGCTGGGTGTCATCTGCATAGCAGTGAAAATGTATGCTATGTCTTCTAATGATACTGCCTAAGGGAAGCATGTATAATGTAAACAGAATTGGTCCTAGCACTGAACCCTGTGGAACTCCATAATTAACCTCAGTGTGTGAAGAGGACTCTCCATTTACATGCACAAACTGGAGTCTATTAGATAGATATGATACAAACCACTGCAGTGCAGTACCTGTAATACCTACAGCATGTTCTAATCGCTCTAATAGGATATTATGGTCGACAGTATCGAAGCTGCACTAGGTCTAGCAGGACAAGCACAGAGATGAGTCCACTGTCAGAGGCCATAAGAAGATCATTTGTAACCTTCACTAAAGCTGTTTCTGTGCTGTGATGAGCTCTGAAACCTGACTGAAACTCTTCAAATAAACCATTCCTCTGCAGATGATCTGTTAGCTGTTTGACAACTACTCTTTCTTTTCTTTTTTTCTTGTTCTTTGTTCCTAAGGTAGTTCTGGCATGTTTGACAGTTGATGCCACACACTGTGGAGCTTTCACCCACTCAACAATGTACAAAGCTCCTGCGTGACGAACCGAAGATTTCAAGCTTTGATTATTTAGTCCATAATACCTCTTTGTCTTATTCTGACGTCTGGCGTTCTACCTGCAGCTCGAAGTCTTCTCTTCACAGTTCAAGCTGAGACTTGCTCACTATAACCACTGTTATGCTTGAAAGCAGCTTCTGCACTGCTGCAGAGCAGCTTTAAACTGTTAGCCCATGTTGTCCCTGAAAAAGGCCTTTTTGTACCAGTCTGAAATGTACATTATTTTACTGGTTTTGGTAACGTTACCTTTTTTAACCTCTGGCAGTTCAACACTTTGTACCATTTCAAGCTGTTCACTGGACCTGAATGACTTGAATTGCAATAACTGGAATAATTAGTGTAGGTCACATCCCCACAGCTTCATTCAGAGAGGAAGGACAGAGAGCCACACAGTGTCACGGTCTGTGAGAAATCAAGTGACATATCGTGCCATCATCTTTAGAGAGGTCACGTCCGATGTGTCGTTGTTGTGCATGAGATAGATATAAGGCCAGAAAAGGTGGAGAGCTGGGTCTCTGACTCTGGCCTCCATCAGCACCATCGCTGCACTTTTATCATTAGTTTGGATGGGAGTTATTCCTGTTTCAGTTTAAATTGTTTAGTTTCTTGATAGTAGTGTGACATTTGACAGGTTAAAGTGTCCATACTGATGCTGCTGTGAGAAGTAACTGATGAAGTCACTGCTGCTCTTCCTCCTGCACATTTAAATGCATCTCTCTCACTGTAGAGAAACATCCATTCACTCTCACAGATCCAGCTGCTCTGTGAGAACGACTGAAGCAACAAACAGACTCCGGTTCCTGTTAACCTCTCATCAAAACTCTGACAGCAGCTGTTGTTAATGTGACCTGTCACAGCCTCCATCACAGTAAAGAGTTCAGCAGGTAACAGGTGTGTCAGGTTAAGTTACATGAATGTCTACATAAAAGTGTAGATGGTGCCAGACTAAATCATGTCTAACATGTTGGCCTTTTGTCTTTGTCACTGTCTCATCGAACTTCTGTTCAATGATCACCTCAGACTACTGACAGGGGTCAAAGGTGAATTTGGAAGGAAGATCTGGTTTGAGAATATTCATCAAACAATCGTTTCTGTTGCTGATCCCAGTTGTGTTCAGGCTGACTCGGACATTCGTGGTCTCTGTGGATGTCACCAAAGCTATCATGACTGATTTTGAGCTCCTGGATCAGGGGTGTCCAACTCCAGGACTCGAGGGCCGGTGTCCTGCAGGTTTTAGATCTCACCTTGGGTCAACACACCTGAATCACATGATTGGTTCATTACCAGGTCTCTGGAGAACTTCAAGACATGTTGAGGAGGTCATTTAGCCATTTAAATCATCTGTGTTTAATCAAGGACACACATAAAACCTGCAGGACACTGGCCCCCGAGGCCTGGAGTTGGACACCCCTGTCTTAGACAGTATAGGACCTTATGAAAGGTGGAACCTGGTGTTTGAATCCAACCACCATGATAATCTCTGGTAACCTTTTACTGACCATGACGATCCCAGCCTGCTCTGCACCAGCACAACCATCTGACTCAAACAAGTTAGGCTTGAATCTGAAAATTACATATAAAATGTCAAATTTCCAGTTTGTGTCCATCTCTCTCCACCAACACTAAAAAATGAGTCATCTTACCCTCCCCACCTCTCTTTCTAATGTCAGTGCTGTGGAGTCTGAAGATGAACTGAGCTGGGGTATTGCTGATTCACACGCTCTGAGAGCCAAACACATTACAGGGTTTATCCACTGCTAAATACAGTGAACACTGTACACTTAGCTAACAGACACACTGGATCCAAACTGCAGCTTTATGGATGTGAACCATGAACACATCACAGCACAGAGACGGAAAAGAGAAGATGGTGAACGTGTAAAAGGACCACAGGGTGACATTACGATCTTATGTTAATCTGTGGCTACAGTACCTCCTACTGGTTTCACTTGCACAAACCATTTCCTTAATACCAACACTGCGTTTTGCTGGTGGGCGTGTGAGGTGTCGCACTTCTTACCGTGAGTCTGAGTCCAGGCCTGAAGGATGCAGTGTTTCTCCTCAGAGCTGTACACCAGTGAGTTAGGGTGGGTGTCCAGCAGGTGGCTCTTTATGTGGTCCAGGTGAAGCGAGGGCAGCACCGCTCCACACACCATGCACAGCAGCCGACCGGCATGAGACTCGTACTCCATCAAGAACTCCTGACGGAACCAGGCATGCAGCGAGTCGTTCAGATAGCGTTCCAAGATCTGCGCTGACGGCTCGGGCAGGTACTGCTCCTCTTCTTTAGGCTGCGGGGCTTCGCCCTCCACAGAGCAGGGAGTCAGGCTGATGGGCTGCTGCGTTTGCTCCTGGGCTGTCACAGGGTCTGCAGTTTCTGCTTATAGTAGAGACAAAACAGCATGACAACAAATCAACATTTTAGCTTCATGGCACTGTACTAGCTTTGCTTCCAGCAGACAGGTAACGTCAGGTGTTTACATCTTCATTCCAATTTGTGTGATTACACCATGGTTATTATAGATGTCTTCAATCAGCCAGGACAAATTGCCTTTTTGTCCTAAAAACAATGAAAATGTGCAAGATAGCAACAAAGACACCGCTAACTAAAAGAAACTTGTTTTTTTTAACTCTTTTTCTGAATCTGGGAGTTTTACATTTGGGAAACTTCCCTAGCATCACAATGTTAAATCCATTGTTTTTACATAAAGTAATATCTGCCACAATCTGCACTTTTCTGCCACCTACTGTGGACACACGGGGCGGCTGCAGCTCAGGAGGTGGAGGAGGTCATCTGCTAATCAGAAGGTCGGTCGTTCCATCCCTGGTCTCCATGCCAAATATACTTTGGCACTAACCCAGAGTTGTGTGTGAATGTGTGTGAGTGTGAGATAAAAGGCACTAATGTAGAAAAAGTGCTTGTGCGAGTGGGTGAAAACTGCATGCTGTATGAAGTGCTTGATCCCAGCTTTCACTTTGTCCACCATGCACGTCACAGGCTCAGTGCTTCAGCTTCTCCTGTTTGCTTTTCCAAGCATTATGGGATAGCAGCTCCATTTTCACTGGTGTGTGTGAGTGATTATTCATGTTATTTTTGTCAGGCAAGAACGAGTGCTACCTCTCTGTAATATTAAATAAGCAACATGGACTACCTTCAAACAGTCCAATCCAATCAAACATTACATCATCGGTTCCTCCTCACACCATGATATGAGTTCATACTGAGTGTGAGAAAATCGTCTGCTTAAACCAACCCACCTCCAGTCTGGTGACCTGAGTGCCTAGTGTCCTCTTCGCCCTGGAGTGAGGGTGCCGAAGCAGGGCTGTATAACTTCTGCCCTCCCCCCAAACTCAGGTGGCTCTCCCACCCCGAGCGGATCACCTCTTTGTCAGCAGCGCTCCACAGCAGGGAGTCTGGGTGCTTCTGTCTGATGTGCCTCTTGATAGTGCTGAGCTTCAGAGTGGCCAATGAACTACCGCACACCATGCAGATCATGCCGTGCCTCTGGGGGTCAAAGTCCATCAGGTACTCGCTGCGCCAGTACTCGTGGTAGTACCGGCGGTGGTCACGGCCTGGAATCCGGCTCAGGCCTGGACGCGAGGCTCTCTGCACCCTGGGTTTGGCTCCAGAGGGCCCCGGGGCCAGGGAGAGGAGGAGGGGGTGATCTGGGCTCTCTGTGATGCTCCAGTAGCTGGTGCTTGGTGACCTGACAGGCGTGGCCACACCGCTCTCTGATTCCACCTCTCCATGGCCATTGGCAAGACCGTCTTCTTCAGACAAGAACGAGACAGAGTACAGATCAGAGCAGCAGGTTTCAAACTGAGGCAGTGTCTTCATGTTGCTAAAGCAGAGATCTCAGACTTAAGCTGTGGGCCACTGCTGCCACTGTCATCTCATGTGAGGCCACAAAACAAGCACAAAACAAGAAAACACCCACAAATATTTCAAAAAATGTCGTATTTGTTTGTTTTTTGAAATTTAAAATATTGTATAACAAGACAAAACTTGACATAAACGCAATTTTGTTCGTATTTAACAAAATCAAAGTGACACATCAGCCAATCCGACATGCTCTCTGCTCATGTGGCCTTCATATTAAATCAGTTTTTGCTTTTTAAAGAACGTATTTGAACATTGCACTTAGCAACAAACAAATCCTCCCTAACAAAAAAGTCACTTCGAGGGCCAAATTGCCTTCGATTTCTTCACGTCCATGTAGAAGTAGGGGTGATGTGGGCCGCAAGTGGCTAACGCATGAAAAATACAGTTCAGTTTACAGATGAGCATCATCTGTACAAGCAGAGGTGTTTGGCAGGCTGCTGATTCAGGTGTGTGTTAACACAATGCTACAATCTTTGCAGGATGTCCCAGTAAATTCAGCTCAGGTTCAGATCATGCAGCCCTTCGGGCCTCAGTTAGCAGGAGAGAGGCTCGTCTTGCGTAAAGAACGTGGTGCCATTGGGTTTGTAAAGCTGCATCTGAACAAACCAAGACTTCTGAAATAATGTTGATTAGTCAGATAAGATCAAAGTGGAGATGTTTCCCCATAATGTGAAGAACAAACCAAACACAGCAGCGCAGCAAAAAGACTTCACACCAGCTGTCAGTGCGGGGTGTGGCTGATCACTTGTGCTTGTTCTGCAGCTACCTGAGCATCTTACAGTGTGTACAGCTCCTGTGTACCAAAGCATCGTGAGGCCACCTATCTGATACCCATGGTATCAATTTGAAGCTCCCACACCACTTTGTTCTTGAGTTACTGCACGCACAAACTTGGGTGTCTACATGGCCCGCCTGCCCGTCAGAGTGAATACCCCGTCAAATTGTTGAAGCTGCTGCTAAATTTAATTTCAATTTTGATTTATATTCAAAATTAAATTGAGAAGCACACTTCTCTATTCCTCAAGTCAACTAATATAGCACCAACTCACAACACCAGCCGTCTCAGTCCTCAGGCATCATCCTCTCATTCTCCAAGATTGTGTTAAATCATCTGGTCAAAAATCTTCTTTTAGACTTCTTCACCTCCCACCATTCAATCCTTGGCTCTACGTTCACTGGCTTCCTCCTCTTCATTTTTTCCCTTGCATTGCCTTTTAGTGTCTCACTGGATTTTTGCCGATTGTTAAGCACTTTGATCAACCCTGTTGTTTTAAAATGTGCTCTATAAATAAATAAACCTTAAAGTCATCCTATAGACTAGCATATGATGCTGCCTAGTTACGTTCTCCCATAGCACGACTTTGCAGTCTCTCTTTCAGACTGGACACTCAATAATAATCACACGTCCAACTATTTGTTGATCAGTAGTTGACTCCATGCGTTGCACTGGCTCACTCAAAAACAAATCCCTGTGGCTGACAGAGACCAATAAAAACTATATACACCTGAACATCAGCAGGCTTGGAGCAAAACACTCTAGTTCCCAGTTATATGAAGTTATGAAGGTAAAGGCTGTCCACACAGGTCTATTTCTATCTCACTGCGGATGGGTAACATTTAAATAGTGTGCTTAAATGATCCAACTTTTACAAAAACCCAAACGAGTACATGAGAGAAAGCAGCAGAGATATCATGTTAGGTCTAACATTGGTAGGCATGTCTTTCAGGCTAGCCTTTCAGTTCCTCGCAGCTTGAGCTTTAAACTTCCAGAGAAAGTCACGCTGCTGTCATTTGGTAATCAAGCACAACTTGCTTACGGACATTCCTGCGGTCAGCTCGCACCTCACGTGAAAGGATAACCCTGCCTTTTTATCTGATCAGCGTTTATTCCGCTCGATGACAGGTCTGAGACGGCCTGTACCTCCGCTGTCCACTAGGTGTCAGCAGTGTGCGCTTCGCCTGGCTGCCTGCGTGCAGTTGAGCCTTTGTTTATAGGAGCCACAGAGACGGAGGGGCCATGCTGCTCCATGGCTTTGTCCCTGACACGGATTAACTGGCTGCCTGATAATGGCTGTATATCTGACAGCCACGCAGACCCACTTAGCGTTGGAACAAAAACAAGAAAATTAACACTAGATGTGTTTTTTTGCTCTTTACCTACTAACTCGCTCTCCTCCTGCGTGGTTTCCTCCTGCCCGCTTGTCATTAATGAGAGCAGCTCCGGCTGATAGGCACAGCGGAGCTTCACGGGCTGCCCCTGCCCCGCTCCTTTCTCTTCCATCACTGGATCGCTGCTCTCGCTTTAGTCGTGGTTGGCGGTGCTTCGTTCAGTGGGTCGTGTCGCCGTCGTGGGGCATGTCACCCTGACAACAACAACACGTTCTCGCCGCTCCGCAGCGTTCGACACGCATCTGCCAGGCGCTCTATAACGAGCCCACCGCCGAGGAGCCCGTGCTCTCCGCGGTCCCCCCACGCGCCCCGCACGGGAGCCAAGTTAACTTTTCATGCAAGCACACAATCATAAATCCACCGGCGAAAAGGGCCGCTGCTCCGCGGTGCTCGGTGGAGGCGCCTCGGCTCAGGCCTCTACTCATGAATTTTTAGGCTCTTGCTTGTCTTCAGGGTGGGGAGCCGGACTAGGGGCCCCTGGGGCTCCTTAAGGGGCTCCTGGGTAAATTTAAAGAGACAGTAGCAGCTACGACGATGCACACCCACCCCGGGGGGGCAGAGGGAGCAGCAGGCGCTAATACCGGTAAGCTGCTGCTGCTGTTGTCCCACAGCCGCGACATGAAGGCAGAGCGCCGGTTAACCACGAGGCGGTGTGTCGGGGCCCCTCAGCAACTCCTGCTTTGTACCGGGGCAGCACGCGCTGTTTTCATGTGTCACACACATCTGTGCAGATGTTCGGCGGCGCAGAGACCGAAACGCACATGTGTTCATGACTTCCTTCTCGATTAGTAAACTTGTCTGAGTTGACATAGTCGGACTGAAACCTCTGATACACTAACTTTGATGGCCTCAGTCGTAAACAGTCTTAAACTCATGTTAATGCTATTAAAATGAAAAATGTTTCAGAACTCACACCTTTGGATCGCAAAGATTTACACACGTTTAATTCATGTATCGAGTCCCTAGCTATAGTCTTGCTGTGACGTCAATGTAGTTTTTTCAAACCGGATCCACGTTAAAGGAACCGGGCCGTGGCCCCCAGCGCCCTAACGTTGTTTGTCCGTCAGCCCCTCCCTCATGCTCATTTGGTCGTTGTGTAGAAAAGTGGATCCCTGCTTGAAGCGTGTGCAGATGAATTCGGGTCATGTGTAGAAAAAGACAATAAATCAATGGACCTTTGTGCAGCTATTCCAGTAGGGAACAGCTGTGCGGGGCCTCCGTGTCCCGGCACCACTCGGCTCTCTTTGGAAGAGACAGACAGACAGACAGGGGGACTCGTGACAGGTTTGTAAAATCCTTTTAATGCGACCCAGTGAATGGATGTGGCGTGGAAAGGAGGGGGCGTTGCACACTACTGTCTCTATGTACACAGACACACACACACACAGCGAGCATCCCACATCCTGGTACTTTTCAGCGTTGTCAAGGCAGCCTGAGCACGACTGGCGGAAAGTAGCTGCAGTGTCCTGGCAGAATATCTGTGCAAAACCGCCCCCAAAGTGTCCCGGAAAGTTAAGTGCCGCTAAAAGGTAACGGACGTGCATGTTTTCTGTCGCTCGTGCTTCCGGGCGCGCGGCTTTGCGGCTCGAATCTGCGCCTGTCCTCGCGGCTTTCACGCGCAGACAGGCGCCAGTCCGCGAGGACCAGAGCAGGAAAATGTTGTCCATTGTGCCGCTGAGAGACACAACGATCCAGGCACCATTTCCGCTCTAGTGCGGCCGCTTTTCCACGGCCGCCCTGCGTGTTTTGCTGTAGGTTGTTCGGCTGAGTGGCCTGGTGGCGTTTGACTGAAACACACTGAGAATAAAGAAAAATGGCAGATAGACTTTGTGATAGAGAGAGACAGCTTTAAAGGGACAGCGACTCGCTGTTTTCTTCCTGCTTTCTGGAGCCGAAGCACTCCCACACACGACGACAATTTCATTTATTTCATAGTTATCTCTCAATCTTACACTGAAACTCGTGTTTCACGCGGGATTCTGCACAGATGTTGTGACAGATGAGGTGGGCGTCGTGCACGTATTTATTGTCTCCTGACTGGTGCACGAAATCCTGCTGGAGTGAGTGCTACAGATCTTAGAGTACGTCAGTGCTCCACTGAGACCACCTCACTCCGTGTACTCCGTGTACTTTCGTTTCATCATGAGGCACACACATGTGAGTTAAACAGATAAAATGACTTTGGTTGAACTTATTTGGTGGAAATAAAAAACGTATAAATTGTTACATTTTTGTAAATAACTATTTGACTCTTCAGTCCTCGCTAATATTATCATTACTTTGTGCAATTGAAGGGGATTATTGTGTTTTATATACAGCACTTGTTAATGTTGTTGTGCTTGTTGTTGCATTACTGATCAGTGAGCATGTTGTAATTCCCATGGCTCCAATCACTGCTACGAGCAGAGATCCTGAAGCAGGACCTCAGTGTGCAGCACTGCTGTTTATTTCCAAGCCTAACTATGGCCACCGCACCTGCCTGCTTATATACTCTTTAAAACGACAATTGCAAACCTCAGTTTGAAATGTAGAGCAACAGTAGGTGCTGCACATTGTGTTTTAAAAAGTGGAAAAATATTGTGTTGATGCATGCTCGATCATCCAGGTAAGGAAATCCCATAAAGGTCTTCATTCTGTTCATCGGAAACGTTTCGTCACTCATCCAAGTGACTTCAACTTGTGTTCGTTTTGCTGTTGCTTAATGTTTATTACAAAGTATTACCTAGTCTTTAGCTTATTTTCATCACATTTTAATGCAAAGGCTGTTTTCTGTTCCTCAGGATATCTGCACACCACTGTGATGTCGGCGAGCATAAGAGGTGCTCAGAAACATGATGATGCTGATAATGACAGTTAGGATCCTGGACTGAGGGGCTACCAAGGCCAATCACTGCTGTTGGATGAGAACCGATGGGCTGTCTAGCCTGGCAACAGGATGCCAACTGCAAAAGGTAAAGGTGGCTCAACGTCCCACCGTTACCGGCCGGCCTCGGAGTACGATGATGCCACGCTCGCCCTAAAGCGAGAGTACTGGAGAAACAAGAAGCGAGAGCAGCGGGCCCGTGTGTCAGAGGAGAGGGAAAGGCACAAACGCAGCAGCAGCAGCCAGGGAGGGAAGCAGCTAAATGCCCCTGCAGAAGAGGCTTCCACTCTGGCCCAGTCATCAGGTGCTTCGTCAGCTCCTCTGCAGAGTAATGATAATTCATACAATTCTGTGTCAAAGCACGGAAATGCTCTGGGGGAGGGGTCACGTGAAACCACTGACAGCCAAAAGGAGAAGTGGCTCCAGACAGTAAAGCTCAACAAGCGTCTGCCTCAGTTGCCAGCGTCGTGTTCTATCTCTGCCAAATCAGCCAGCGGCAACGCAGCCGCAGGTAAACGTCAGACAGCAAGGGACGCAACCGTGTCCTCACCCGTGTCCTCACCCGTGTCCTCACCCGTGTCCAGTGGAACTCAGCTGAACACCGTATCCTCAGTGCCTCCAGTCAGAGTGACCAGAATAACCAATGGCAGCTCCAGTAAAACAGCACCTCAGCCACGTGTGTCTATGCAGGGTGCATCAGTCCCCAGAAACCAACATAAGGCACCGGTTGTATTACCCACTCAGCCCAAAGTCTTACCCACAGGTCTCGTTCTGGTGTCCTCTCCATGCGGCCCCACTTCCACTAAAGCAGAGAGCAAAAGAGCCATCTCAACACCTCAGAGTGGAACAAAGCGTGCCTTGGTCACCACACAGAGGGCTAAAGGTGTTGGCAATGCACGAGTTTCTCTGGAGTCCGACGAGGAAAGAGCAGCCAAGCGTCGGGAACAGTGGCGGATCAAAAAGCGAGAGCAGCGAGCAAAGCTTGCAGCTAGGTTAGCTAAAGCCAGAGAGAGGACACAGGGTGCAGAGATGACGTTTCAGAGGCTAACGGCGCCAAAAACCAGACACGTGGGAAGCATAGTTCTTCCATCAGAGTCACTTTTGAGAGGAGCAAGCCAGAAGCAGTGTCATACACGGGTCAAAACATCACTTACATCAGCCAAAAGTGAAAACAACAAACTGCAAAGTGGGACAGCAACTGTAGTTGTAACTGCTCTGCAAACATCTGATGTTCCATCTGTGAAAAAACCAGTAGACTCTCAGGGAAAGGTTCCAAGTTACGGTCATCTTGGCGGTGTTACCCGGGGTATCGCGAGATATAAAACGCCTAGACAAAGGTTCATCGAAGCACAGAGAAACTTAATGAACCACAGAAGTCTACGGTGTAAATCCCCAATGCTGCCCTCAGCTTTTGGTACCAGAAATATGCCCAAAATCAACCCCGACGACACGCCCGAGCAGATAATAGCTAAACGGAGAGAGTACTGGCGGATCAAAAAGCGCGAACAGCGAGCTAAGCTGTCCATGGAGGTAAAGGTTCGGTTGAAAGAGAGAGATTCTTTGATGAGGAGGGTGAAACGTTACCAGAAGATCCTCGAGGAGATGAGGAAGACTAGAGTGCTGGCGCAGTCAAGCGGAAGTGCCCTCACTCACAGCCCAGAGACCATCGGAGGATTCATCAAAGAGGACGGGACGCTGACTGCTAACATCCCTCACAGTTCTGTATGTCACAGCATAGCAGAAGACAAAAGCCAAGTAGAGCTTTGTGTAGTTTCTACAAACACTCCTTTGGCACAACAACAGCGTCAGCCTGACGCTAAACTGAGAAGTGTTGCTCCCATCAGGATAAACCCGGCGCCCCCTCCTCTTTGCTCAGCTCAGGTGAAAGTCTCTGCTCCTGGACAGCTAGCCAACAAACTGCCGCGACTGCTCGCAGTTAGACCACAGACTCACCTCAAAAGCACAACTGCTCCTAATTTGCACTCATCAGCTATCCAAACTGTGGGTCAGCTCACACTTGCTCATCCACAGAGCCCTCAAAATTCAGCAGGTTCAAACGTTAGCAGTTGTGTTATGAAAATGACCATCTCGAGCAGAGCGCCGTCGCTGTCAGCCCTGTCTCTGGATGCGGGGCTGACGGAGGAGGAGAGGATGGCAAAGAAGAGGGAGTACTGGAGGATAAAGAAGCGTGAGCAGAGAGCAGCTCGCGCTGTCCGACTGAGACAGGGTGTTTTACATGCTAGGGCCGGTGCAGCCTTACAAAGGAGGAAGCCTCAGAAGCAGGGGACGCTGATCACTGTGCCTCAGAGTAGAAATCTCACCGACACTACAGCAACTGCACCTCCTCTTTCCAACAACAGCGTGCTTTTTCTGCCTCGTGCAAATGAAATGAAACAGGAGAGTGACTCCATGCCAGCAGCTGACCTCAATTCTCCACCAGAACAAGCCATCTGTCCAGATATCAAACCCCCTACTTCCCCACCTCCAGCACCCCAGCTGGAGTCTGACCCATGTCTGAGCGCAGACAGCCAAACTGCCACTCTGCTAGCTGTGGCCTCCATGAAGAAGCTCCTGGAAGAATCTCTTAGCACAGTGACAGAATGTAAAAGTGAGCAGAACTCTATTAAAATGGAGACGATAGAAGAGGTTTCACAGCAAGACATGAAGCCAAATTTATCTCAGCTGTCCTTTGAAAGGGATGACACGGCTCCTATTGCTGCTGACCTCACTCTGCAGATAAAAAGCTGGGAGCTAGACAGCAAGGTCTCTGCAAAGGCCAGTTTACAAAGCCCTCAACTCAAGAACCCATCGCAGGTGAGTGAGACAGTTCCACCGCTTCCTGCTTCCAGTGAGCTAGGTGTGCATCATACCAGTGAGCACTCATCCCAGACCCCTTTGAACTACATAGTAAACACCTCCATGGAAGCACCACGCAGAACCCAGAGACTTTGCGCTAAAAAAGCCGGCTATAAAACCTGCTGCTCTCCAGAGCCACCAAAGCTGCATCACATCACAGCCGTGACGCTGGATAACCTGCAACCACAGCAGCAACAGCAGGAACAGCATCAGGCACAAGAGCAGAACATCTGCCCCGAATCAAAGCGGAGGTACAACAGCGTGGTGACGGAGCAGAGCGGCTTGACCAGCTTGCAGAGGAAGAGGGAGTACTGGAAGCTGATGAAGAGGCAGCAGAGGGCCAAGTTAAAGGCCAGGCAGAAAGACGGCGAGGGGGAGTGCAGCAGCGGGCTCTTCCCCAGAAGCGTTCAGGTAACACGAGCAGCACTCGAGCTCTTTTTCTGCAAGAGGTGAAGTTTCAGCGCTTTGGTGTGTAGCTAATAGCTAATATTGATCATATTTGATAGTATGTTGTGTCCCGCTGGTTGCCCCTGATGTCAGCTGTGCATCATCATCAGATTCATCTTCACGTGTGACTGTTTTTGAAAAATGAGTGCTAGCTCTGACCCACGTAGCATTTCAACTTTTGAAGCCTAGATTTTCGTGTTGTGTTCAGGATCTGAGCGTGGCAGAAATTCAACACTCAAAGTAAAGAAGACTGCATTTGATTTTCTTCCTCCTTTTATCTGCATACAGAGTTCCATTTGATGATTGCAAAGGTGACAAGCTTGACTAAGGCCACTGAAATCTGCCGCGTGCTACCAGATGAACCATTTCCGACTAGTGCAGCCTAACTTTGTATTTAGCTCGTGCAATGGGCAGAAAACCCAAGCATCACTTAAATGAATGAAAGCTATTGAGTATTTAGCAGCATGTGCACATAGTGTCTATGTAAAGGAGGGGCCCTCCATGTAAAGAGTGCATTTTTCACATACCTAAATTTCTCTATGTATATAAAAGTGGTTTCTGCAGTTGACTCAGTTCAGACTTGACTCAGTCCAGCTGAAGCTTGAATCGCTGCAATTCTCAGGCATATGGTATTTGAACAGGAAAAACAAAGTGGAGTTCATCTGAAGGGCGCCATTAAAGCTAGGAGCAAACTCTGCCTCAGTTTCTGAAAAGCCGTTTGTTCATGTCATATTTTCTTCTTTCAGACCCCGGGGCTCGTTATTATCAACAGTCTTAAAGGGGCCAGTCCTCCAGCAAAACGAGCCCTGCAGCCCAAACCACCTGTCTCTCCTCTGGACTCAGTGACCAGCATCCCCACCGTTCTGGTTGTTAGCCAAACAACATCTAATGCTCAACAGTCAGCGTGCACGCTCCAGGTCAGACTGCCTATCACCAGCAATGAGTACAGCAACGTCAAACTTGGGCCTTCACATGCTGTATCCAGCTGTGCAGGAGTTTCTGAATCTCTACAGCTTTCACAAGCATCTAGAAGCACTGATGTAGACTCGGCTCCCGCCCTCCCCGCTGCGAAGCCACCAGACAAACCACTGTCCAGTACTGACATGCACCTCATTGAACCCCTTGGTCAAAGTCCGTTAAAAATCCCCTCTGCTCACCTTCAGAGTCCCCCACACAAGAAACAATCCTCCATCCAGCTGGCACCAGTGAGCACCATGGTTCCTCCAAAGCCCATCCCAGGGGAAAGTGAGCAGGACTTTCTGAGGAGGAAGCGGGAGTACTGGAGGATAAAAAAGAAGGAGCAGAGAGCCAGGAAGGCAGTTCGGGAGAAGGGAATCACCCAAAGCTTCAACAGCTGGAAGACTAGGCTGCCTCCCCTGGGTCTACAGACAGAGGTGAGAGTTGCACAGTTACATAAACAGCTTG
>NW_024582799.1:146009-147213 GCF_018398535.1 Haplochromis burtoni
GTGTGCTAGTTCTCCTCTTACACTGCTTGATTAACTCGAGGGGTTCCACAAGGTTCAATCCTGGGTCCACTGATGTTTCCCTTTTATCATTCTGTCTTTTTTTGGCATCTTTTAAGCCTCACCAGCCAAATAGGCTGCCCACCCTGGTTGGCTGTTTATCCCGGATTAGTGACTGAGGCCATGCTTACAGCTCCACTTGAACTTGTATTTGATTCCTCGCTGAACTTTGACTCACATATAAAGTGTACCTCACGTTCCTTTTACTTTCCTTTGAGGAACATTTCTAAAATGCGAGCCTCGTTCTTTGAACTAGAGCAAATTTGTTCTTGCGTTTGTGTCGTTGCACATGTTGTGATGCCCTTTTACCAGTTTAGACAAATCATCTTTGTCATGCCTCCAAACAATTACAAAATGCTGCAGTCAGACTCGTAACAGGCTCTAGCAAGCAAGCTCACAGCCTCGAGAACAAAACGACATAGAACTTTCAAATTGATTTGATAGGTGTGTCTGCTAAAACCCTTCAATGAGTTCAAATCTCATGACCTCAACCTCACCGTCAGACATCAGAGGTCAAGTTTTCTGAAAATCTTCTGAAGTCACATTGGATTTTGAAATTCGTATCATAGTTGTATCTACCCGGAGAGTGAGGGATGCCACTGTCCACCACCAGTATCTTTCTCTTTACATTGGTTCCCAGTAGATTTTAAAATTCTCACACTTATAATTAATTAATTTAAAATTTGAAGAGGGTCCTTTCAGCAACATCAAGTATGTTCCCCACATAAATAAGGGTTAAAAAAACCGGACACTAACGTAGGTTTTCTATCACAAGGCGGATACCATCATTCCCAGGACTGATCTCTCAGTGATACAGAAACAGAGGAGTACTTTAGTACTCCAGTAGAAAAGGAACAGATTACTAAATGGTGCACTCGTGCCCCTGTTCTTTGCCAAAGCCTTTGTTTGTAAGTAAATCAGATGACCTAAAAGACACAAAAGCACCAGAGAGAAACTACAAAATACACAAAATAATGTCAAAGTGACAAAACTACAGGACCTCTGCTTAAGCATCTCTCCAGTCTGACTTGTGTCTAGGTTCACCTTGTTTCAGGGAGCTCATGAAAGCACGTAAAAACACTGCACGTGGCTTTAGTTTTTCACTCTTTGTCTAATATCTTTAGGCACCTGGTCAGTGGGTGAACTC
>NW_024582799.1:147233-163956 GCF_018398535.1 Haplochromis burtoni
AGGGAGCTCATGAAAGCACGTAAAAACACTGCACGTGGCTTTAGTTTTTCACTCTTTGTCTAATATCTTTAGGCACCTGGTCAGTGGGTGAACTCTTCTGAGGAGTCAGAACATCTAATGAGGTGAGAGGTTTTCTTTGCTCGCTTTCTTTTGATATCAGCATCATCAGCATTCAGGATAACACACAAAAATCTCCCTTCACAGCTCTTCAGTGGACTCGGCAGCCTTCACATACTCGGATTACACAGCCCCAATCGAAGGTAAAGTATGTCACTGTGAACTTGAACGAATGCACATAAAATGGTGAAAGTAGCCAAAAACAAACTCTGCCTTCTCAGATGAGTCAGAGCTGCTGTTCGCTGAAAGTGAGGACGATTCTGTTTCCGATGCTGTCTGGAGGAGCCGCTACCTCATGGACTATGACCCACTCAACCAGCTGCTGGTGTGCATGGTGTGTGGGGAACTGCAATATTCCCACAGCCTAGAGGGAGTGAAGGCCCACATTGACGAGGCCCACCCGCACACCCTAACCTTGGAGCCCGGCGAGAAAGAGCAAATACGGGAGGCCTGGGATGAGCAGGTGTCCCGGCGGGAACGCTTCTTCAGCAGCCAGCTGCAGCAGCACAGCAGACCTGTGGCAGGTACAGTATGAGCTCGGATCACGTAGTTAAGTCACCTGACACAGCAGAGTTAAAAGTAGCTGCAGAAGAGCATCTGTTAGCCTCATCTGTACGACTGATCCCCAATGAGGTTTATCCTTTAATCGGCTCATATATTCATATAATGTAATGGTAGCAACACTGGCTCAGCAGTTATATACAATGATGGTGCAAACTCGCCTGACTGCACCGATCAGTGTGAAACAATTCAATCAAAGGCTAAGCCATTTCTCTGCAGATAACAACGCTGTCTGACTTCTTTTGCAGAACCACACAAGAACTGAAGAGCTGAAGAGACGGCTGCAGGAGGCAGCTGAAGACCATGGACCAGGAGAAACAAACCCCACCCCCTTTCTCTCGTGTATTTTATTTCTTATCAGTGTGTTTACCTCTGCAGGAAGACACCTTGGAAAAGAAGGCCCTAAAGCAGCTTTACCTCATTTCCTACCAGGGTTGTGTATGTTTATCAAAGGCAGTGAGGACATTTTTATACTGAAGCTGCTTCATCCGAGATTTGCTGTCAGTCCTTCTCCTGTTGTGTTTGTTTTTTGTGCTCCTTTTTTCTCTCACCACCAATCAGCTGCAGCAAACGGTTGCTCCTGCTTCTCCCAGAAGTTTCCTCCTGTTCAAAAGGAGCTCTTCCTCCCCACTCTTGCTGCTCAGAGGGGATCATTGCACTTCTCTATAATATTGTTGCTTCGTACAACACAGCACCTTGAGATGAGTGTTGGAGTGAAACATTACTACATTTGGGAAATCTTCACTCTGGGAAGGCTAAGCTAATGGCATTCTGGACATATCAGTTTATTAGGCCACTGAGCTTTTTGGTCTTAATTTATTGATCCAATCACAGACTTGCACAAATATCTTCTTGGATCACATGACCTCTGTGGGCGCCATAATAAAATATAACCTGTGTTTTCCAGCTGGAGCATACTCATGGCCAGTTTGTACATTCCTCACTGCTCTGCCTTGGTGGATTTTCTGCAGGGGTGAACATTTCAGCATTCTGGGAAAACACTTTAGGTATTCCAAGGAAAAACGGGATAATAGGTGGTATGGGGGTAAAAGAATGAGTAGCTCAGAAGAAGCTCAGCTCAGTCATGAAATTAGCACCAGTGTCCAGGCTGTGAATTCCACAGTGGGAAGTGTTTTAGCACCAAATCTAAAGAATATTATTGATTGTTTAAAGTTCCTGAAAACTCCTGGAAAGTAAAAGGCGCAACCTGCTGGCTGAGCTGCTGAGAGCACAAACTGGGGCTGAATGCACCGGACTGAGGAACACTTGCTGAATACGTTTGTATTGGAGGACTGGGTCACTGCAGTTGTGCAGAGACACACTACCTGTTCACTGATAGCAGCCGTGGGATACAATCCATGGCTTTTGTCAATGTGACATTTATAGTTAATTATACAATACGTTAATATTTAACCCTGGGATCAGTCAGCTGTAGAAAAACAGCATCGGCACAACATTTTCTACTATTTGGAAGCTGACAGAATCTGCTAGTGTGCAGATTTTCCTGCAGGCTTGCATTCAGGTTAGTCTGCTCTCGAGCCTTGATAGTTTCTCAAGCACTGAATGGGGCATCTGGAACTGAGCTGCAATTTGCTACTGCATCACATCCTTACGTGTTCCTCCGGGGGCAACTTTTTGTACCGAGACAACTTTCTTAGGGACAGTTTGTCACCTCTGCGAAAATCTCCTGCAGCACTGTAAATAGACTAATATATGACATGCCAAATGTGACTTTTTCTGTGCCGTTCCACAATATTTGGAGCAGCCTTGTTATTTATTGAATCTCCTCTTACGCAAGTGATCGTTGATGATGCATTATTCATATCTGTAGAAAGCTCCGTGTTAGAAAAGAATTTCATTTGTGAATGTTATCAATCCAAGGCTTTCCTACTTAAGTAGTAAATGGATGAAGTGCTCTGGAATGCTTTTCGATGATTTTTCTATGGTTTTCATGAAGACTACAACACTGAAATATTCTTGTATTTGAGCACAAAGCTGAGGTGATACTGTCTGTGCAGCCACAACGCAGTGGAAAGAGCTTGTGGTGATCAGATCACTCATGGAAATCAGACGCGATTGTCTGCCAGTTTAAAAAGGGAATGTTTAAATGCCTTTTCAGTAATAAACTTTTTCTACTGTTCATTCGAATCCTTTGTCTTTTTTGTTAAACTGTTTTCTCCAGTGCAGTTGTGTCACTTGTGTGGTATTATGATCAGAAATATTAAGAATTTCACATTAATAAGCACAGAAATTCCTGCTTTGCACATTGACCGTATCGTTTTTATTGAATCCACTGAAGCTGCACTTGCACCAGTAGGGCAGCTTACACCCGAAGTGTGCACTGTGGCTCCAGCCTGGGTCTGTGATGGGCAGCTGTGGGTGAATTTTGTGTGTGCAGTGCAAACTCAAACTTGCCAATGCACTGCAGTAAGGCAATGGAGCTCTAAAACAAAGTAGAAACAGTGTCAGTCAGATGTAGATGATGCACCTCATCAGGAGCTTGTTTTACTAAGAGATGCAATAACAGTTTCACAAACACACATTTTGCTAATTAACAAAACTACAATCCAAAACTGTTTTAGTGCAACTCTACCAGACACTCCACAGCTGAAAGACCACAGACGATGAGGCCAGTCTGTTTTCTCCACAGTCTGACCTCCAACTTCACAACAACTGTAAAGCCAAACACTCCTGACAGCGTGAGCTCACTGAAGTCTGCGCGGCGAGCTGTTGTCATTGGAGCAAAAACCAAGTTCACCAAAATCAAGTCAAGCTTCAGTGGCAGTGAAAAACAGTTAAACAGAGTCCAACTGTAAATGGAAGTCAGCATTTATTGTGTTACTTTAACAACTCGACTTCATCGTTGTTTATTTCCACAGCTGTAATGACTTCATTTGAACACATACAGACTTAGTACTTCCGTAGATAGTCTGCTGTATTTTAAGCGTGTGAGACATTTGTGACTGAATAAATACGTTTGTAATTATTTTGTACGGCTTTATTAAATATGCTAAAAAGAATCTACAAAAGCCTCCCGGCTGGTTCGGAGGGAGGCTTTTCACTGCTTCACACCCTGACTTCTCCTGGGCTCCTCTTCCACTACAGCCTCGGCGTCTTCCCCAGGGTCTGCTTCTTCTTTATGGGCGTGTGAAGGAAACCAGGTTCCACTGGTCGAGTCGGTGTCGCCCACCCCTTGCAGCTCCCGGGGTCCAGCGCCCAGTCGGAACAGCGTGGGGATCTGACCTAGGATGGGGTTACTCTGTTGGAGGCCAGAGATCCACTGATTGAGGGTAGCCTGGTCCCCCTGACTGGTCATGCACATGGCAAAGACTGGACCTTCATCCACTGGATAGACACACAGACACACATCATCTATGTTACACCCTGGAAGTGAGGGGTTGTGGTCAACAGCAGTGATGCCATATCTTACAGTCTTCCACATCGAAGCTCTCATCGTCCCCCAGGTCGCGGTCCAAATCCAGGTCTAGCTGCAGAGGATACATGAGACACCTCTCTGGGTCATACGGCTCTTCTATCTGAGGGGAGGGAGGAGGATTTGTTTGTAATTTAATTCACAAAGTTTCACATATTCTACATTCATTATACAGAGTCTACAACGAGGGGAACACACAGACGGTCACTGCAGAAAAGGCCGGCTGTTTGCAGAGGACAGCCAGCTGAAGAAGCTGGGAGAGCTTCACAGGGAGTGGAGTGAGGGTGGTGTCAGTTCCCCCAACACCAGCATGCACAGATGTCTACAGGAAAGCAGTTGCAACGGCTGCATTCCTAACATCTGAGTGTATTAATGAACGCACCAAGCTGGACATTTCTGTGATAGAAATCCTGTTTTTCATGGATCTTAGGAAATATTCTATAATCTGAGATTCTGGTTTTGTGACTTTCCTGAGCCATAAGCCACAATCATTAGAACTCAAACACTCTGTTATATGATCATCACACAGCACCTATTATTTGTAATGGTTAACAGTAATGTTTGCCCACCTTCTCTTCAGGTGGGGCAGGGTCGGCTCTGAGGACGTAGTAGTAAACACACGTCTTCCTCATCCACAGAGGGAACGGGCCCTCCACGAACACGGGCCTGCACGGGTTGTGCTTAGCGAGCGCTTCCATCTGGCTGGGGCTCTGGATGCCTGGTGCAAACACAGGAAAGAAAGAACAAATATGGAAATGATGCCATTATTAGTATTTTTAACAATCTATTTCTGACTAAGACACAGAATGTAGTTTCAAGTCATCCATACCTACTATATGTGGAAGTGTGACTTCAGCACCGCTGTCTGTGATGTCTGTGCAGGGCAGCTTGTGAGGAGAGCACACAGTTTGGTAAATACAAGATTTACATCTGATGACAAAACACAAAGTCAGTCAAACGATTTTTACACACAAGTTTGTCTTAGTTAGACCTGAGAAACTAAATGACTGTAACACAAAAACTTGTACTCGCAATCATGTGGAGTTTTTTCTCCACTTTCCATAAGCTCAGTTTAAAAGCTTAAGAAATGTGGAACACGAGTCTGTGGTTGACAGCTGTGGAAAAGAGGTTTCCAGACTCGGGTCTGAAACATTCAGCGTATTAGCTTTAAAGATTTTAGAGTTACTTTTGTTATTCTTTTAAAGAACAAAGCCAGGCTAGCTGTTCCCCCCTGTTTCCAGTCTTCATGCTAAGCTAGGCTAATCCATGCATATACCTGGTAGACGGTCACTTTTGCATCCCAGTCGTTTGCCATGCGTGTGAGGCTGAAGCGTGCCAGGTCTACTGGGTCTTCAGGGAGTTGCTTGGGAATAGGAAAGGGGTTTGCGTGCATGAACCTGGGGAACCAGTACATGATACGCTGGTACTTTCTCATAGGGTGGGTCTTTTCTCCAAAGATCTGGACCAGCAGCACTTTGGTCTCAATGTTGGGCATGATACCTGAAGCACAGACACTGACACTTAGACACAAAAACAGTGTACAGAACACCTCAAGATTCTCAACAACTCCCACAATACTATAGACACCCACCATAACTCTCCATCTGCTCCAGGAGCTGCACTCCACACTCCTGCTGACGGGGATAGTGGTTGAACATTCTCTGGATAAAGTTTTGCGGCACGAATACCTCTTTAGGAAAAACATCCAGCAGCTTGTTGTAGACAGTGAGGTCTTTCTCCACCCCGAATTCGGGCATCTTCTTCAGAGCAGCATAGATGAACTCCACATGACCTCGACGCCTTATGTCTCTCTTGGTGTAGACGTCTATCACTTTGTTAAACGTGGCCTTGGTTTTGGTTTCTTTGGCGACCTGCTCAAACAGATCATCGTGGGCGACCAGAGACTTGTCCCTCGTCTTGTCCTCTTCCTGAACGAACCGTGCAGGCTGACTCTTGGTGCACGCTGGGCTGCTGTGGAAATGCCTCAACACCTAAAAGCAACATGTTTTTGTTATGAACGCATATAAAAGATTCATTCATATGATCTGATTAGTTATTGATTAACACCAAACAAAGAGTCGACTGCCAGCTGCCTTTCTCTGCGATTATATCAGTGCTGTGTATGAGCTTAAGTCTGGTCGCTGCTAAAGCTCACCTCGCGCTGTGGGCACTGCGAGCCGCCGAGCAGACTCGAGGAGTGTAACCGGAATAGAGCGCCGCTGTCTCCAGCAGCAGCAGGCAGCCGCCTCCCTGCGTGGCTGAGCAGCCGCAGAGACTTGAGCTGATGCAGGCAGCGGCTGCCCTTCATAGTCGAGCCATCACGGCGAGTGTCTGAGAACAGAAGTGCACACGGACGTGAAGCTCACACGTTCACTCTTCGGTGTACCTCATCCAGCTGTGAATATTTGTACAGAACGATCAAACTTTACATTTCACATTTTGTGAAGTTTAGTTCGTCAACTGCTCAAACGTTGTAGTAATGATAGTTATTATTATCACCCCAACATGTATAACCATGTTAATACTGACCTTTAGTGCCGACAATCGGACAAGAATAGTCTCCTTCAGAAGGCGCTGTCAATGGACGCTACCATGTTCAAAGGCCATTACAGCATTCCGGTCCGACACGGGTTTGCTTCCCCCAAACAATAGAAACAGTGACAGAAATGATAGTTCCGTAAAACCGCAAATAAGCGCAGTAAATATTCTCCATTAAAATGCAGGAAAATGATTTCTAAATCAATGCCATTCTTCGCGCTGTAGCTATGATTCTTCAAACTATTAAACAAAAGTTGAGAAAAGAGAAAGCGAACTATTTTTTATCCTTTGTCGTGCAGTATAATTTACGGTGACCATATTTTGATTTGCAACAAAGAGGACACTTGTGCCAGTCACGAAGAACTTTAATAATACTGTATGAAACTTTAACATATTTAAACGATGCCTTCTCTGTGCGGTTAATGAATGGTGAAATAAAAAAAGTTGTAGAGGCTTTTACAAGTCAACAAGAGACACTTCTTAAGGCAAGAGTCGCCACTTTGCAGCCATCGTCGAGCTGACAATTAATGCAACACTAAAATTCAAATACAGTCACAGTGACATAACGTTGCATTTATAGAATCGCTGGTCAAATGCAATATAAGCAAAACAACAACAAACAAACAAAATCAAAACTAAAAGATCTTACCCTTAAAATAAGATTTAAAAAGGCCCCCGGTGATGTTTCTGGCACCATCCTTTCTGTTGCCATTTCCAGTGTTTCCGTGTGTGTGTTTTTAATGTGTGATGTCTTTACCTTTAAGGTGTTCTATATAAAATAAATAAATTACCTGTCTTGCAGGTGTCTTTATGACGTCGGATCACTCTAAAAATGACATTTTTAACGTCAATTAGACTTTCATACTGGATCAATAAAGGATATATAAAAGTCACTTTACCAAAAACTAATTGCAGCTTCTACCTTGTGACAGGAATATTGTGCGTGGTCAGGATGACTGGATATCATTCGTGAGGGATGCATTTGATATACGTTTCATTTCTTATAGGCCAACAAGTTATTTATAGCAGTTTGAATGCAGGCAGTCACTTTCTGGCACAGGTTTCAGGGCTTGTAGTGCGCACCGCCGCCACGAGATGGAAACAAATGCTCGTCCTGTAGCTGCCAGGCTGCAGAGGTGCAGCCGTAAGAAGCTGCTTTAAGAGTTCCGTGAGATGTTCTGGTTTACGGACACTGAAATCCTCTTTCCTGACTCAGTCTGACTGAGGCGAATATCTGGCAGCACTTTTAGCCGTACCTGGTGCCTTCCCGCCAATAGTGTCAAGCTAGCTATAACGAGGGGCTACACTTCCGGAAGCGGTTTTCAGTCTGTGGTGTGATTGTTTTTAGTTTTTCATTTTATATAAAGTAATTTCGAACTATATTTTATATTTAAGCTTGATTTCCTTATAAGTACTCCCCCCTCACACACACACACCCACGCGTTTAATAAACTATTGCGCTTTATGTTGCGGAAAATTCCGCGTTTCCGGTATTCTTAGACCTGTCATCGACTCAAGTCTCCAGAGTGTGGGCTGTGATTCTCCTCTGTCAGCATGGAAAACACACCTTAGTGCACGCTGCTCCTCTAAAAACAGGAGCCGCCGTCTAAACCTGGGATTATGGATTCCTCTACCAACAGTCTGGGTGAGTGCAGCAGCGACAGTGGTCCTTTGTGTTTTTACTGACAGCATTAGCCGTGGAAACTTCTCTGTCCGTGCTCGGATCAGATAATCGCATCGCTCTCAAAGGAACGCTGTCAAACAGCTTCAAAGATGGCAATCTTTGGAGAAAACTAGCATACACCGCACCACACACGCTTTACACAGTTTAACAAACGCGTAAACCCTCGAGCTTTGTTCGGAGGCTTTCAGTCACACCAAAACTTCGTAACTGAACACTTAGATGCAGTTTTTCTTGGCAGCGCTCGTCGCCGCATTCTTTGCTGTCTTTTATTGCAAGCGGATGGTCGGCGGAACATCCGCTTTGACTTTCAAAGGATTTTTGCTGCTTAATTCTGGGCTTTTTAACATTTCTCCATGTTTTGTTCAGTCACTCGTCCACACGTTAGCGCAGACAGGCAGCAGTCTCAAACGTCGATGGAGAAACAGGACGTTACAGCAGCGCTGTGTCTGTGTAGGTGCGTGGGACGGGCTGCAGTCGTTTACATTATTTCTGTGGCATTCAAATAGTTGCCTCAAGTCTGGCCTGAGTGATCAGGACACCTGGAGGCGTGCCTGCAACCACTTTGTGTCGCAAACTGAGTTGTGTGCTGCTGATTCCATGTTGTCACGCGTGGGTAGTTTGAGCATCAACATTGAGACCACCGGCAGAGCGAAGACCGCAGCAGCCTGTGTCCATGCACAACAGTTCATCCATATATCAGACGAAGCACCAGCTGAACATCCTTCTCTCCACTGTGGGCTGGGTGAAAAAGCTCCACCCTGTCTGTCCCCACAATACTTACTATTATGCTGAAACTGGAACTTTGATAGCGGCCCAGTGCTGCTTTTGATTCACATGTGTATACAAACATCCACACCCAAGCCTATCTTACATACTCTGGCTTCTTGAAAGCTGGTGGGCCGCCAAAGCGCTGGGGAACAGCAAATATATTAATATCACATGGGGAAGCTTGAGCAAGGCAGCTGTGACTCAGCGCTGCAGGAAGCTTCAACACACAGCCATTTCTCTTAATGAAGACCTGCGTTACGTTGGTAATCATGTTTCATAAACGAAGATGGTGACACGTTACCTGCCTCGGAAAGCTGCGTGAGGTGTGCTGGAGCTGGAGAGTTGCTTGTGCCTCGGTGTCAGCTGGCCGGCTTACGTAATATGAGTTTGTAGGGATCAAATAACTGCTGTGTTTAGCAGTAACATGCAGATACTGATACACAGTATTTCCTCCACTGTGTGGTGGACTGTATGCCAGCCTTAAAGTTGAAGCACATCTGACATTGGGTTAAAGGACTGGCTGATATCTTTGCAAAGTAGTCATAGTAATGTTTTAGGGAAGAGCGAGCAAATGTGCAGTGTGTGCAGATTCCAGTGCCACACAAAGAGGCTTTACTGCTTTTCCAACAGTTTACTTCTGTTAATGGCTATTTGAGACTTAGCAAAACAAGACTTTAAAGATACTGCCTTCAGTTTTAACACTGACACCATTTGTTAGATGTTAAAAATAAAGATAATATATCCATATTGAAAATACAAAGTAAGCCTGCTATCTTACTGCCTTTCTTCTGGTTCATAACACCAGTCTTGTGTTTTGTAATTGTTGTGTCCATGACTTGTATCAGTAATGATAACTGCACAAGTTCAATCTGTGCAGAAATGTGGAAAAGCATGAAAAACTCCTCAGATTTTCAAACTGCGTTTACTGAGTCACTGAATGAACTTAGACACATGCTGTGTGTGTGAGCACAATGCAACCAGTGAAGTATCACGCTCTCTTAAGTAACTGCATAACTGTAGACGCTACAAGAAACTCCCCGGCTCAGAGTAAGGAATGGAAGACCTTTGTTTCAAAGGACAGATGTGCTGTAGTCTGTAGTCTACGGCTCAGGAGGTAAAGTTTACTAGTTTTCACATCCTCCTGACTAGTCTGAACTTCCATAAAAGGTCACAGCTTATGCTAACAGGGTCAAATCGACCAGACCAGAAGAACTGTATAGAAATCCAGTGAATGTGGGATTTATGTCTGGACGTAACGCAGCGTTACCTTGCTTACATTTGCAGTTATCCTAGTAAAGGTGGGGGGTCGTACCATTAACCCCGACTGACTAACACTTCTTTGTGACCCACACAGACCATGTACAGTCGCACACTTAAAGGAGCTAAAGTGCATAAAGTGCTAAGCTCTTCAGTATAGATGAGGACAGTATCAGTGAAACGCTTCACTGACACAGACTTGTGCTTTGTTGTGGTAATTGTCAGCCTCTCTTTTACAGACTCCATCTGTGTTTCTTTGTCATGGTTTGCTTTGGTGTAAAAGCAGCTGCTGCTAATGCTGGAATAGCAACTTTTCCTACAGGAAGTGACATCACTCAGTGTTTCAAGCGTCTGAAGAGGCATGCCTTCTTCTGTCTATTTGTATTTGTATAACTTGAGAAGAGAAATTGAATTACTGCTTACGGATTACTGTAAAAATGTGTGCATACCCCACTTACACAGCTGGAAGTTAAACAGCTGGAAGATGTGAATGTGGTCACATTGCTGTAGTGCATAAGACAAGAAATACACACCTTCACACTCAAACGAGCATTATAAGAGCCGTCAGAGGACTAACACCAGTTACTGTTACTGTTAAACCCAAATGCTGTTTATACTGCAGCACTTAGACACGTGCTTTAATAGAATTAGAGCCGCAGAATCGAGTCTATTCATACAGCACTTAGCACTTAGTCAGCGGAGCTCGTTATCTTTGTCAGCTTGCTGCTGTAAACATCCTGAGAACAGGAGTTATATTTGGTGTATATACGGTAAGGGTTCAATTAGTGGAACCAGAGTGGATTCATCATTTCAGCGTGTTGTGGTTTTGGCTCGAACAGCTGTCTAGGAGTGCTGTGAGGATTTGGGACGTGTTGCAGTTGTGCAGAGATCAGCAGGAAGTTGCATCAGCAAATGGCAGCTTTTTCAGTGTTTTTCCCAGAATGTCGTAATAGTGCTTCTTTTCAGAAGAACGCACGTGCTGTTCTGCTGCAGCCTGGAGGCAAACACTCTTTCTTCTGTCTCAGGGCTGGAAGTTAAAGCTCACTGCTTTCTAACAGACACTGAAATGTGTCTGTAGCATTGAGGGAATGCTGAATTCTGTCTGGTCAGTTTAAAGATTGAAGTCGGGGGAATCAGAGTGTTTTCACTGGCGCCTTGTTTTGATCGCACCTGTAAATCAGAAGGAAACCAAAGCGGCTCAAACTTCAGTCAGTGCTGATAATAAATCAGTCAGTCTCACTCAGTGAGATCATCATGTGGCAGAGATTTATGCTCCATGGCCGTCGGTGGCTTACAGTGTTGTTATCTGTATGTAGAGCGAGCACGGACTTGCACTGTATTTGTGTCTGCTTCAGCGAGGCCTGACGGTTAAGATTGTGGCAGCGTGTTGTGAGCTGCATCATCTCCTCTGGCTTTTTGACAATTACTTTTTCCATGGTTTTATCCTTTAAGATAGCAAGGCTGGCTTAACTGGTTTTGGGGCCCCTGCTGCAGTTTGTGAGCACAGTGTAAACCAATGAATCCACCCATGCAACAGTAATCAAACCAGCATGAGTTGTCTCCTGTTAAATCATCGTCCTTTGGATCTTTATGCTGTGCTTATACCGTTTAATGGTGGCATAGTGTTACTGAAGTGGATGTGCAGGCGCGCATAAAGACTGTATAATGTGTATGTGCTGTTAGTGGGGTGGGCTGGGCGACTTTCCCGATTTTATATGAACTTTGTACTTTTAACTTGGATATTGTTTGTATTCGTTTCTTTTACTAGGAGCTAAATTTGGTACGAGGTGTCTCGTATCTGCTGAGATCCGCGCTCTCGTTTGTGGTTCATGACGAATAAAAAGTAAAAATGAAATGAAACGGGGGTGTCAGGCTCAGTTTCACTAAGGACCACATGGGGAACTGAGAGTCGTCTACACGTCAGTCCCGCCGACATGCTCCAGGATCATCTAAATGCCGTCTCAACCGCTTGTTTCATGTCCCTGAACCAAACGGAGTGTCGCCGTCTCAGTGACGGGAGGCTCGGAGAAATATTTAGTTATTAAAGTATAAATACTTTGTCTTCTGTGCACTCAGTGCTGGAAACTATTCCTTGAAAACGTGTTCTCACACCCCCACCTGTGAACGTATCTGCCTGCAGCATCAACTTCCCCTTGTATGCCACCTTTTTTTCCACCAGCTTGTTGGCTTCCAGCTGCAGTGTAGAAGCGCCTGTCGTTTCGGTGCATTGTGTGCACGAGGCACAGTTTTGTGTGAAGGCTACAATCGGTTAGTTTTAATTCTAGTCCTTTCATAAATTCTCTTACTACAACCGCAGCAGAGTAGAGAGTACTCATTCAGGTGCAGGGCGAACATGCAAATGCCACACAAAGGCACCAGCCTACAGAATCAAACCCACAACCTTGTTTCTGTGACGTGACAGCGCTAACCACTGCATCACGGCGTCATCGGGCGTGTTTTTGAGATGCTCCCTGGAGATAAACACAGGAGTGAGAGTCAAAGTGAAGGACTGTAAAGGAGGTCAGCTCGTCTCATGTGCAGTCCTGGTGAGCCGTTTGCAGCCACACGAGCTGTGCAGTCAGTCACATGTGTGCAGCGGCGTGGTGGTGGGGTGGGGGGAGTGTTTCTCACAGATGGTGCAGCTCTCTGTTTCACTTCTCAGATGGGACCTCGGCACTTGTGCAGGGGCGTACAGGATGTTGAGCAGCGGCAAAGCATCTAAATCAAAGTAGAGAACTACAGACTGAGCGCTGTGTGTCTGTAGGTGGCTGAGGTCATGATGCTGCATCCTTGGGTGACAGGTAGAAAGAGTGGGCGGGCGCTGTGAGAATATGTGTTAGTCAAACGAATGCAGGACGCACGTACTCTTTAACTTTAAGCACATGCATGCAGATAAGCAGCTAAGACGTTTATGGGCTTATTAAGGACTAAAGCAACGTCTGGAGAAGAGCAGTAATCTAGATTTATAGTAACATGTTTCATGTAGATAAAAGTAAAACCGGAGCTTTAGTGGCTAATTATAGTTGCTGGGTCCTTAAATGACCCTGAGCCTTTTACGAAAGACGTCATCAGTGGAGCAAATTCTCTCTTTTCTAACAGTGGTGGATACGGCTGATAGAGGCTCGTGCTGTGTTTCACCAACTATTTTTCTTTTCTTAAATTGATTCCCTTCTTTTTCTCTCGAAACCTGAATCATAGGTTAATTATAACCTGCCGAGCTTGGTTCACATCCTCCTCTTTTTCTCCTACTGAACGCTGCTGCTGGACTAGAGCTGCTATCACGTCCAGTAACTACTGTGTCACTGGGCTCTGTTCCCAAACGTTCCCATGTTGAGAAACCCTGTGACGTGTATGAAGAGACACGTGAAAAAGGCTTTTGTCCAGCATTGCCGTGTCATTTCCTGTCAGTCGTTCTGTCTGCTGGCACATGTTGAGCAGTAACGAGATGTCAGCAAATATCCTCACCTTGATGTAATAATGATATTCAGCCCTGAAATGTGTGGAATGTGCAAAAACGTTTGTTTGTTCACATAACGCACATTCAGATTGCTCAGTGGACATCTCCAGCCATAACTCAGAAACTGAGAAGTCCACGCAGAGATAGAAGAAATTCCAAAAGTGGTGACATAACCTGCTTTTGCACTTCCACGCTACGACAGACGGACTGTGAATAGTAACCAGAATTCCAGTATAGCTACACGAATCTAATGTGGATCAAATTCCAGCTTCCCCTGAGCTGCTGCCAAACAGCTATGAGTCATCCCGTCTTGGCTTCCATGGGAAAAATGAAAAGAAGAAAACCAGAGTGGAAGTGGAGTACGATCATTTATGCAGATGTGTAATTACGTTGTGGTGAGACCTCTACAGTAGCAAGGCTTGTATCTGTTTTCTGATGCAGTTGTACGTTGTGAGATTTTCTGTGATGACCAATAGGAGCACTGATTATTCTGTTTTATCCTGTCAGTCCAGCCTCCTGACTGGTTCAGATCACGACTGTCCCTTTGAATGTCGTGTTTTGTTTTGGGGGCTTTGCTTTGAGTAAAGCAGTGCTGATGTTTGCCTCTCACCAGGACGTGTGCTCTCATGTGCTCTCACTAATGATTTAAATCTGTAGTAATGACATCAAAAAGCTGCCTATAACTTCTTACATCTATAGCAAAAAGATGGCAGACAGTGAAACGACTGTGGAAGGATGATGAGTCATATATAGAGACTGTATATTAATGGCTGTCACACTCTGTGGCCGCCCAAACATGCACAGAAATAGCACAAAGTTTAGAATGTTTTCACTTTTAGTTTTGTTTATTTTAGCTTTTCAGAAATTCTTTTAACCTCCACACTTTACTTCCGCAACCAGTAAAACCAGTCAATAAAACACCCCATCTATAAAACCAGCCTACTGAGTACAGGATCCCACTGCCAAAAACAGATCCTGGGAAGAAGCCACAGTGGGTGTGGCACCACCAAACTGCAAGTCATGGTCTCACCAGAAATCCAACTAGCAATTTCCCCCCAGATAGGATCGACATGTCTAGCATTATAGGCAGCACTAGTGTCTCATTTGCAATCGCTTTAAGGAAGCACTGGTATAAAAACACCGTGTGTGCTTTCGATTTTTTCAGCGGTGAAGAATTTGTTTGTACAGACTGGTTTAAGGTTGGTTTCATGCTTGTCTTTGGACGGTGGGAGCCACACAGAAAGGAAAGAAAGGACCCATCAGGCTCATTGATTTGAACCCAGCACCTTCTTGTTTGGAAATACAACATTTCATCAGACCGGCGGTCACGCAGAGCTGAAATTCATCACTCAGAGTGGCACCGGCGCTCTGCTGTGACCGAGCGCTTGCTTTTAATCTACATCAGCTGAATCTAAAAACTAGACTAGTTAGTTTAATCTAGACCTGCAGATGCTAGCAGGCAGGGCATGCATGGAACGCTATAACCAAGGGGCCGGCATAGTGTACACAATCATCTGTGCCGAGTATGGCCTGGAAGTCCTGAGGTCAAAATGGGAGACGCCCCCGAGTAAGAGTGACAGCAAACGGAAAGGGTGAAGCGCTTTGAGTGGTCAGAAGAGTAGAAAAGCGCCATATAAGAACCAGTCCATTAACCATTTTACGGTGTCTGGACTCGGTGGAGACCTTCAAAAAGCTTGTAATCAGACCAGGGTTGATTTATTTAGAACTGCATTGTGATTTGTTGTCTGTGAAAAGTGCTGCATAAACACATGTTACATGTTACTTCCTGAAACCTCTGGAGCGTTCAGGCTATATTTTTACATCTCAGCTTTCTCATACAGTAAAAAGAGAAAAAGCCTCAGTGCTGTGCAGCCTACTGAGAGCGAGCATTTTTCTATGTCAGCTGTGACTCTTCTACTCTTCGTAGCCACGTTCATGGTTTAGAGCTTGACTGCTACCCTCTGCTAAAATCGCTTCACAATACTTTAAAAACATTGTCCAGAAAGAGTTTGCCTCTTATTACTGAGTGGGTGAACCCTTTTCTTAGAATTTCTTAACCAATTAATGCTGTAGCAGGAAAATACCCTCCTGATCCTTGCTTTGAGTTGTTTAGTGAGTGTGATGCTAGAATTGAAAGAGTGGTTTAGGAATCAGAGCAGGTCACTCTGAAGGGTGGTGGTTCGATTCCTGGCTGCATGGGTGCACTTACTAAAAGTCTCAAAAGAGTTCCAACCCCAGTGTTTGTGAAAATCACCTCCGACTGTCCAGTGCATGGAGGTGCAACAGGAGGTTGAGTAGCAGCACCAGTGGCCAGCAGTATTTTTCCCTTTCTGTGACCAGTTGCAACGTCTGGTGACTCGATGATTGCCCGGAGTTAGAGGCTGTTACACACTCAGCCTCTTTTGGTTCCTTGCTGGGAAGCAGCGTTGACTTGGACTGAATCCAATCACTCTCAGAGAGATTGTTTAAGATTTGCAAATAATTTCTATCAAATATACAAATTTAGATCGCCAGCATGTTGCCATCACTCTGAATAACCTTTGTCAGTGAGCACAACTTGAAGGGACTCTCTCACCCTGGATACACTCCCTTTGGTTTATGTAGACAGCAACACATTCAATCAGACTGACAGCAGGTTGATCGTCTCATCAGAGTCGAGTTAATCCTGCTTCCAGAGACGATTGCCAACTAGCAGTAATTTAAAGGATGGATCCAAAAAGGAAATGAGCTTTATGACAGGATGCTTCCTGTGATGAGAGATGTTTTATGAGAGGTTTAACTGATGTCTATTTTTTAATTTCACTGGACAAGCTATGCTTGCCATTGCACATTCACGGGCCTTTAAACCCAACCATCGAAACCTTAAAACCACATCTTTACCTTCAGACAGCAGTACCAGAAAAATCCT
>NW_024582799.1:163976-172956 GCF_018398535.1 Haplochromis burtoni
TTTATGACAGGATGCTTCCTGTGATGAGAGATGTTTTATGAGAGGTTTAACTGATGTCTATTTTTTAATTTCACTGGACAAGCTATGCTTGCCATTGCACATTCACGGGCCTTTAAACCCAACCATCGAAACCTTAAAACCACATCTTTACCTTCAGACAGCAGTACCAGAAAAATCCTCACAGCGATGTTGTAATCTTCACAAAGATAAGTTGCTGAAAGGAAGGCAGGTGGTTGGATCCCTGACAGCTCCAGTTTGTATGCCAGAGTATCCTCGAGCAGTATCCTGAACCCTGAATTACTCCCGGTGTGTTCATCCGAGAGTGAAAGATGTTAACGGTGGAAAGTATGTAGAAAGCCTGTTACCGGAGTCTCTCACCTAAAAGTAAAGGCAGACTATCGGCTGAGAGCATAAACTGAGAAAAGCATTTCTGAAGAATATGCTAAACTCGAGTGTCACGTGGGCTCAATCCCAGCATCGCAGCAACAGGCTCTGCAGGCAAAGAGCTTTTATTTCTTTTGACATTCAGGAACATGTGATACTAAAGGTTACATTTTGCTCTGTCTCACAATCATAACGCATTTTTCCAAAGATTCCTGGATTCAGACGTGGGTCCAGATTGGTGCAAAGCCCCACCTCTGATGACATAAACCTGTTGTAAAGAAAATAACTACATTGTAGCGCTAAGTGTTACCTGAAGTTGAAGCCATGGAAGAACAAGCGACAGGCTGAGATTATTTGGTAGTGCAGCTCTTCTCTAACCCTCGTCCTGCTGCTTCCTTTGTAGATGATGTGTCTGCTGACAGCAGTGCTGAATTTCCAGACCGGGCATCCATGATGGAGGTGCGTCTGCAGGCACAGGAGGACGAGATCACACTCCTGAAATCCTCTCTGGCTGACGCCCTGCGCAGGCTCCGCATCCACGATCAGGTCCTACAGTTACTGAAGCAGCAGGTCATAGCAGGTGGGTGATGTTAACTGAAAACTGAAACTAGTGTGGCTCGTCCGTCTCCGTTCATATAAAAGTGATTAGACTTGCAGAGTGCAGCTGCACACGCAGAAGAAACTAATAATCCACTTTGATCTACTCAGTGAACCCGAGTGCTGCACGGCTGCTAAGCCAAGCATGCTGCTCAGATTGTTCCAGCAGCAGCAGAAAGTTGTCCTCCAGCTCAGCCAGCGATGGGATCCGGCACCCTGCTACGAGGTACTACACCTTCCAGCCAAGGGCTTAAACGCTCAGGACGAACGACCAGGGGCCGTTGTGTTGTATTAGACAACACGCTTGTCTATTCAAACTGTCGTTGTGCTCATATGTCTGTGTGAACTGCCTGTGTGACTGCTTTGTGTTGTTCTCAACCTTTGAACTCTCCAGCCAACTGTCAGACACCACTGTGACCAATGCAAACAGCTCGGCATCCACGGACATCCAAACCGTTCCAGCAACAGTGGACCAGTCGACCCAGACAGAGTCGACCCCGTCATGCCAGGACTCGGGCCAGGACAGGGTCCCTCTCCACGGACGAGTCCAGAGCCTGCAATTGGAAGATGCACTCGTGGAAGGTCCTTCTGTATCTGAGGGAAACCGGGCCAAACTCCACCGTGTCCCTGGTATGGAAGAGGAGGATGAGGAGCCAGAAGATGAAGGAGGAGGAAGAGGGGAGCAGGAAAAGGACCTAACATGGGCGTCGTCAGTTGAAGAGCCCATTCAGCCCACCACCATCAGAGGCCTCCAGAGGGAGGACCTCCTGGATGGCAGCTGCTCTCCGGAGGATCCAGGCTCAGCCTCGGCCTCATTCAAATCTTCAGACCAGAACCTCAGCTGCCGCTCTGGACCGCTGTCTCCCATCCACGAAAGAGAGAAGGCTCTGTGCGTGATCCTGCCTCATTGCCGCGTTCTTTACAACCTCAATCATCTTTCCTTAATCGTTGATTGATTGCATGACTTTTAAGAACGAATCAACACTAACACTGATTTTCCAGATTCTGGCTCTGCAAACCCCAGTTGTGCTGCAGCCCGCTTTATGAACCAGACATCCTCAGGTTTGCAGGGTGTGTCATGCTGCGTTAGAATATGTCACCACCCGGGTGTCCTGTTCTGCTGTCTCGGTCACTAAAGTCCGCACGTGCTTTCTTTTCAGTGTGTTTGAACTGGAGAAACACAAAGCTAAAGTCTAACTCATATATCCATATTAAGCTTCAAAGCACCCAGAGATTTGAATCCACTGGAAAATAGAATGAGAAGTAAACAAAAGGCATGTCTGCAAGCTGCACGGTGTATACTCCTGCTGCGTAGCTGCAGAGCGCCTCAAAATGACTCGGTGTCATGATTCTGTATGTGACACGGCGTCAGTAAGGATCTGTTTTTTTCAACTGGGTTTTGCAGATTTGCACAAACTGTTTCAACAATGTTTCACTACAATTCTACTCTAAGCTTGTAATCGCTCCTAATATCTTTGTGATTAAAACATATTCTCTTACAGCAAAGCATGTCTTCCATAAAGGACTACCTTACTAATAGGTGGGGACCACAGGGCAGGGCTCTGCTTTTGTTTACTGCTTTGGTTTACTTTGTTTACTTGTGCATGTGCTCTGTGTTTTGCCCTCCCTCCTTGTTATTCCTTTGAAAGGGTTTCCCAGAACATCAGTTTGACTTTTGCCATCTGCCTCTGACAAAAGCTCATGTGGGCCTCCAGGATCAAACTAGCACAAATTAGTATTCACTGCTTTAGACACATTAAGACTTTCAATATGAACTCAGAAGCTATTTTCACCATTGCAATCCCCTGCAAGCTGTCCAAACGGCATTAAACCTTTAGAATACAGAATAAAGAGTAATTCTATTTTCTAATTTCAAATTTTAAATGATTTTGTTTCTGGTTACATTTTGAGGAATTTGGTATGTTGCTGAGATTTCAAACTCAGATGACATTACTACACATAAATTTCATCTAATCGAATAAATTAGTCAAACTGTTTCATCAGGTCAGCTTCTTCCTCTTGTGTGATTGTTTGCATGGCCTTAACAGTGTGTGTGTGTGTTTTAATTTCAATATTAAATGTTACTATTGTGCTTGCAAAACTATTTAAAGGTAACACTGGATACTTTCAGTTTGTATTTTATGATGTGTTTGTGTTGTAGAGCTCAAAGCAAACACAAGCCGACCTGTTATCAAAGTGTCTGTTTAGGCAACAAATTGTTTCTTGTAGGTTTAAAAAATTTAAAATCCACACACAAATATTGTTTTTGTGAAGCTACAGAGCTTCTACTAGTTCTGACTGATTGTTTCCAGAATCAAAGTTCAAATAATTTGCAGATCAATGGCAAAAAGCACGTTTGTCTCTGAAGTTAGCATAAATTTTCAGTAGCACTGTTTTTACACCTATAAAAAGGTCTTTCACACAATTGGCACAGTGACAGGTGTAGTAGGCGGGGCTTGGCAAAAGTTATTTATCCTTTGATGGAGAATGTAGGTGCAGCGGGGATTTGTGGGTGCTTCGCATGCAGAGGGATAGGTGCATTAAACTGTCTTGAGTCTGTTGAAGCTGACTCGGTGTTTCTGTGATGCTTTAGGGTTCGTAGAAACAGCGAGAAACTAGGGAACCCTGAAAGGCAGAGGAAACGTCTAGACAAGAAGGCAGCATCTTCAGCAAACCTCCTCGCCCGCTCCCCAAGCCTGGAGAAGTGAGCCATCCTGCCATCACTCACAGATGTCACCACACCGCTCGCTTTGTCCCACGGCTGCAGCAGCCTCGCATTAAAGGGACACTTGTTGGAAGTCACCCTGTGAAACACTCATAAATACACATAATGCGATTGTGAAGCAACAGTCTGTGGAATGGCTTCTAATGTCTTGATTTTTCTCTCCGCAGCCGAGCTAAAGAGCTTATCGCCAGTGCAGGTGAGGTCATTGACAGCATCTTCATCAACAGAGGCCTCTGAGGCAAACTCCATACAGGCCCCAGGGTTCAATCAGGAGTCAGCCCACCACCGTTTCACTGAAACGCACTTTGCTGAATTCAAAAACAGCTTCTACGATCATCGTTGCATGTTGTTGTGTTTCATTTAGGTACTTTTCCAACATGATGGTCTGGCCTGGCTCCAGTGTTGGCAGGCCTGTGCTGTGCTTCTGTACTTGTGACACAGAAACCCCGTTGGTTCACACATGTAGTCATTTGTGTAAAAATGAGTGGATTTCCCAACCAACCACACTTGTGGTTTGCATAGCTTTTATGAGCATTGGCCTTCAGTCTGGTTCTGGTGGTTAAGGCTTCATTCCCTTCACCAATCAGGCTCAGCCACTAGTTTATATCTATTATAGCCCCTTACATGAATAGCTGCGTTGGGGGAGGGGGGGCTTTTGAAGGATGGACCACTTTTAAACCTGTGTAATTTACTTGGACCACATCACATACTTGTTAATATAAAACTCTGACAGTTCTTGACGTAGTCAAATGCAAGAATGCATTTCATAAATTTGAGACTTTAGATCAGGGCGTCCAACTCCAGGCCTCGAGGGCCGCTGTCCTGCAGCTTTTAGACCTCACCCTGAGTCAACACATCTGAATCACATGATTAGTTCATTACCAGGCCTCTGAAGAACTGCAAGACATGTTGAGGAGGTCATTTACCGTTTAAATCAGCTGTGCTGGATCAAGGACACATCTAAAACCTGCAGGACACCGGCCCTCCAGGCCTGGAGTTGGACACTCCTGCTTTAGATGATATGAAAAACGTTGAGCTTTGTTCTGTCTCGAGTAGGGCTTTCTCAAACTCTCAGGATCGTTTCCACAGCACTATATCCATCAGAGTTTGTTTGTTTTTGGGTTTATCATTTTATAGTTCTATTACCCTTTATGGCTTTTATATTACAATTTCAAGTTTTTTCAATACATGCCAGGTGTCTTCTTGTGCCAGTACAGGATATGATGTCATCGGCTTGTTTGGTTGGTTGGTTGCAGCCAAGGTTACGTTAGCTAACTAGAACCAATAACTCAGTGGTAAACAAGGGGACCTAAACTAAAATTCAAAGCGGGTCACTTTTGTGCCGTCCAACATAAAACATAAAACAATGAGTTTTATGTTAAGAAATCAAGATAAAGTAACCCAATCAGTGAGATGACATAAAAAACTGTCTCCAAATAGTGTGGCATCGCTTCCTCGGAGCCTCTGCCTCATTGCTGTTTTTTATTTTTGTTTTTTCTATCGCGCACATCGACCCTTTTTTAACGAAAAGGTTTACATTAACAAATTCATGCCATTTCTCACCAACAATGCTCCATCTGGTGGCAGATGGGTGCATAACATCTATGGCACGATAATTTACCGGCATTGGGCAACAATTACAATTTTAACAGTTAGGTTAAACGAGTAGAACTTATGTTACTCACTACTGACAACAGCGACGGCTAGTCGGCTAGTTGTGCATACTATACCTTACACATGGATCCTGGAATAACTACAACTCCACAAGATCAACACGTGCTTTCATCTGAAATTTGATGGGAATATGGCAAAAAATACTAGAGGCCAACTTTAAGCCTGAGTCCCCATCAAGGGAAGGAATCGTCAAGGAGATGCTGTGTCCCACTGTTGTTCTGCACAGGTCTGAACCGCCTCAGTGAGGTCATTAACAAGACTGGTTTCAGATACCGACTATGACATTATCCACTTCCTCTACATGAATGCCATGAGTGAGCAAGACATCAGCTCATTGATCCACACCACTTTATTCTACAGCAGTGGAATCTCATGCAAACTAGAGAAGTGTAGCTGGATGGTAAGAAAGCGAGGGAAGGTAGTCAGAACTGATGCGATACACTACCAGAAGGAAATGGTGTAAACATCAAGGACAGCCTCAAGTACCTGTGAATCCCACGGGCAAGTGGGAACCATGAAGAGGCTGCTAGGAAAGCCGCATCCACCAAATACATACAGAGTAACCCAAGTCCTCAACTGAATTGGAAGAACAAGATTTAGGCAATAAATGCCTACGCCCTGCCTGTCATCGGATACTCTGATTGGATAATAAAGATGAGGAAATTCCTTACCGTGCATGTAGAGTTTCAGTCCAGCATCATGAGGCTGTACACTAAGCACAAGGTTGGAGGTCGAGGGATGAATCCAGGATGAAACTGATGGAAAGATCCGCACATCGGGAACACAACGGATGGTGTGTTTGGTGAATACAACTGGCAGCAGAAATCTGAGAAAGAAAATCAGAAATTACATTGCAGACAGAAAAAGTGTCTGTTACTGAGAAACCTGCCAGTGGCTGGACTGAAAGACGGCACAGAGGCACTAATCATGGCAGCGCAGGAACAAGCTCCGAGCACAGGATCCATAGAGGCTGCGGTCTATCACAGCAGGTAAGACCCCAGGTGCAGGCTGTGCAAAGATGAGACAATCCAGCACCTAACAGCAGGGTGCAAGATGCTAGCAGGCAGCGCATACTGGAACGCCATAGTATTATACAAGAATACGGGAATGTATTTCATGCCGAGTATGGCCTGGAATTCCCGAGGTCAAAATAGGATCCGGCCCCTGGGGTGTTTGAGGATGACTGAGCTAAGATTATGTGGAACTGGACATAGTAGTTTTGGGCAAGCAGAGGAAGACGACTGCAGTGAGATGACTCCAGAATCACCATACCAACAGTAAAGTTTGGAGGTGGGAACATCATGGTGTGGGTCTGTTTTTCAGCATACAACACTGGCACGCTTCATTGAAGGAAGGATCAATGGAAAAATGTACAGAGACATTCTTGGTTTAAAAAGAAAACCAAGCTGCTGCCAGCTACCAGGATGATGAAGATGAGACAAGGGTGGTCATTTCAGCAAGACAATGACCGCAACTAAGCCCCACACAGCCAAGGAAACTGGGTTTATTTTAGAGAAGATGAAAGCTGTAGATATTTGCAATAAAAACCTTGCTACAGTGTGATGTTACCAAACAAAACTGTGGCTCCACCGTCATGCACTTACACAGGAACTGTTGTATAGCTGCTGGCACTCCAAACTGTTCTAGCGTTTTCTGGTCAGTCAGACAGAAAGTTAGTCGGTCTCAACATTCACATGTCGTTAAGCTCATCCTTAATGTTTTACTTTACTTTGAGTCCCGGCCAAGAAAACATGATTCGGCATGGATTCAAAAGTTTGTGGGTGTAACTGATGTTAACGGAAGATTTAACCCTCTGAAATGTCTAAAGCTATAGTAGGCTATAAAGCTGTAGGTCGGCTGTGATTTAATGCACAGGGGATCTATTTGTTCGTCTGGCTAACCTTTATTTTTTCTCATTTACACACAGGATCCCCTGGCTCCAGAAGAGGAACCTACAGCCAAGGTAAACCTGCTCTTATGCAGCTTTATGTCTTCATCGTCTTTCATGGGGAGGTGGACAGGCTGCTTTTCCAGGAGTGTCTCACTCCCATTCTTGCTGCTGCTGCCAGTTGGCAACTGAGAGCTAGATTTTTAAAAAACAAATTATTCTAAAAAAGTAACCCAAGAAGTTTGGAACTGTGACTCACTCTCGCTCACTTGAGGAAGCAGACCGTTGACGACTTTTGGGTGAATTTTCTCTGCAGGGCTGTGTAGACAGAGGAAGCCCACAGATATCTCACACAGGCCCCACTTGGTTGTGCAAACATCACATTTCTTTATGGGCGAGCCCACTACGGGTCCCACGTGAGTTTTCTGTGATTAAGAACAGTTTGGTGATGAATCTGTGACACAAACCCATTGTTTGTTTTTCAGGACAGTCAATCAAAATGTTTATCCGAGGCCGACCCATTACCATGTACATCCCCTCCAACATCCAGAACTACGACGAGCTGAAGATGGAACCTCCCTCTGAGAGACTGGAGCTGGACTGGGTGTATCCTTCCATAATGCCACGTATTTGCGAGGGTTGTTACATTCAGACGCTGCTGGTTTTACCAGGACTAATGCCTCGTATGGTCTATACTGGTGTGGGTGCAATGGTTATAGCTGGCCTGCTCGAACTGAAGCAAGGTTCAGCAACACAGTTTTGTGTGTGATTTGTTTCTTTCTTGTATCTTGTTGTTACCTTAACGCTGTTCTGCTAGCTATGGTTACCGTGGACGGGACGGTCGAGCTAATCTGTATTTCCTCCCGACGGGCGAGGCAGTGTACTTCATTGCCTGTGTGATTGTGCTTTATCACATCAACAACCGCACACAACGGCACTATCGTAAACACACAGACTGCGTCCGCTGGTTAGTGGAATGGAGCTAATGAATAAATCATCCACATGTTGAAATCGAACTTGGCAGTTCAGCTGACTGATTAGCTACATAAAGTATTTGCCCCCTTCCTGATTTCTGTGTTTTGTATATTTGTCACACTTAAATATCTTAAAATGTGAAAGAAATTTTACTATTAGTCAAAGTAAGTCCAAAATGTAGTTTTTAAATGAGTATTTAACTAATTAAAAACCTATTCAGCAGCTCTACTCTGAATTCTTTGCCCTGTGGTAACAGAGAGGCCCGGAGGAAGCTAAATCCAGCTGTTTGCATCCGTGATCTCATTCTTTCACCTTTAAAAGAAGTAAAATAAACAGTGTTAACAAAAATAGATTAACCTATTTATGGTATTGTTCAACAACGATGCTCAGTCTGGTGGCAGATGGCTGCAAAACATTTAGGACACAACAACTTGGCCATTGAAATAAATGCAGCTGCAGTAGCAGTGTGTAAAGATTGTGGCATGAAGACTTGCTTTTTAAGGCCTGTTTCACTCTGTTAGATGGTTTCTTAATTCAGCAGGGTGCAACTAGTGAAACTGAACTCAGCTTTTGTGAAGTACTCCTGGTCCACGGTGGTCAGTATCTATCGAAAGCGGTGCAAGGAAGGAACGATAGTGAAACAGCGACAGGCTCACTGATGCACGTGGGGCGCGAAGGCCGGCCCGCGTGGTCCGATCCAACAGACGAACTACTGTAACTTCACATTGCCGAAAAGG
>NW_024582799.1:173437-174777 GCF_018398535.1 Haplochromis burtoni
TGACTGTTTTGATTAGTGCGAGACTAGACTGATTGCAGATATTTGTGGACAGAGGTCTGCGTGACCTGGTAACAGAAAAACACTTGTGTGTATCGGGAACAAGAGGGAAGCTACTGTCTGCTTTAACCTGCTTCTGAACTCAACTCCATTCCTTGGATTATCACTTGAGTCAAAGTATTTGCGCTGCAGATTTTGGAGGGGATAAGCGTGCTGGCGTGTTACTGCATGGCAGCTGACCTATCCAGCCACAACACTGCACCAAAATATGTGATTTTGAGATTTCTTTTAAGAGCCAAGTTAAAATGGGAAACAAGTATGGTAGCATGTGAAGCAGAGACCAGCTGGCAGAAACAGTAGCCGAAGGGTCTGCAAGTATCATGTAGGTCCATGTGACAAAAATGTTTCATTTGTCTTTTGCCACAAAGTCCATGTTCAAATTGTGCATCCATGCATCATATTTGAAGATTGTATCAGCTATTTTCCATTAAAACTGTTCACAGCTGCAAATGTCTGTTTCTTGACAAGGTTAAGATATCAATACTACAGTCTAAATATCAGGAGAGCTTCTCTTCAAAAACAGAGTATAGACAGGCTAAAGTTGTTCACTGGATGCTATTTGTGCCAAAAAGACAGCATTTAACCTTTGAGTCATTCTCATCGTGCTGCAGCCAAATAAACCTCTGTGACCAAACACAGACGGCACTGTTTATTTGACCGTACGCACATGTTTGTCATTTTGCCATGATGGATGCAACCCACCACCCTCATGTTTCTGTGCAGCAAACTTGCCAAAGCTTTACACAGAAAATGTCTTTCTCTGCAGTCTCACACTCCATCCTGACAAAGTGCGAGTGGCATCTGGCCAGACAGCAGGGGTGGATAAAGATGGCAAGGTGACTATTGCTGCCCTTAAAATAACACAGTTTGCATCCATAGTTTGAGCGTCACAAGTTAAAAGATGATCGAACTTTTAAATGATATCAGGAATTGAGATGTGCGGAAACATTCAGCTTGGTTAACTTTGCAGCGAGTGGCAACAAACGAGTAAGTGATGTTTCTGTGTCTGCGGCAGCCTCTGCAGCTGTGTGTTTATATTTGGGACTCCACCACGCTGGTCACCCTGCAGCAGATCGGACCGGGGACCTTCCAGAGGGGAGTGGGATCAGTGGCATTTTCATTTGCTGTGAGTTGATTGCATCCTGGAACTTCATGTGTGTCCATTCACTTTATTTGCCTTAGATTCAGCATGATTTTGGCCCCGCCCCTCCCTGAGCCTGGTTCTGTCGGAGGTTTCTTCCTGTTAAAAGGGAGTTTTTCCTTCCCACTGTCGCCAAAGTGCT
>NW_024582799.1:175485-181277 GCF_018398535.1 Haplochromis burtoni
ACTGTAGGTCCTTTTTCTCTGGAGATTGTGGGGGGCGGGGCGTTGGCAGCCACGTCTCCCCTCTGCTGTTATGGGCTTTAATCCCAAAATGCCTCCTCTTCCCCGGGACCAGTTTCAGCACGTCTGTCATGGCAGCAGTGTAAATGTTTCATACGTGGGCTCAGTGCAAATACTGCATAGGATGGTGTTTGAACTTGTTTGTCACCTCAGGAGAAGAATTGAATGGGCTCGTTTAAGAGCTCCCAGGATCTTCTGTGGCACGTAGCAGGCTGCATGCATGGTGAAAACACTGTGTCAACATAGGATTCACAAGTGGTCAGAAAGTCGGTTTATGTGGCCCAAAATGCAAAACTCTGTTTATATTCTTTAAAACACTTAATGTGGTAGTTTGCTCTATGCATGAAACAGAAGTGAAGGCAGTACCACACAACCGTGTGACAGTTTCACAACAACGTGCAACATTTTGCTGGCGACATTACCGGTGTTTACAGTGCTACAGTATCGCTCTGAGCTGGATCCTGAGCTGATTCAGAACTTCTCACTTATCTGCTTTCATAGACTGGGCAACAAAGCGTCTTGGGAAAGTAGAGGACTGCCAGCTTGTTGTTCCACGTCCATCAGTCTGACAGCAGGGCTCCAGTAGCAGCTCATGAGCATTTGTTAATGGGACTTCTAGTGTGTCGCGCTGGTCACCTGCTCACTTTCAAGATTAAGAGAAAAAAGATTCAAGCAAAATAAATCTTTCTTTTCTTTCACAGCCCAAAGTTGTTGTTTATGTATCTGATTCAAGAGCCTTAAATTACTTTGTGAGTGGAGCTGAAGTACGACTGATGTACCAGCACTAA
Organism: Haplochromis burtoni; assembly: GCF_018398535.1. Classification (NCBI taxonomy): domain Eukaryota; kingdom Metazoa; phylum Chordata; class Actinopteri; order Cichliformes; family Cichlidae; genus Haplochromis; species Haplochromis burtoni. Next base: position 176,331 of record NW_024582799.1, read on the forward strand.
CCCTTCTGATGCTGTTGTGTGTTCAGACTACCAACGAGGCCGTGTTTGCTGTAGAGTTTAACCCTCGGGACAGCACCAACATCATCACCTGTGGCAAATCCCACGTCTACTTTTGGACGCTGAGTGGAGGACAGCTCACGAAAAAGCAAGGCATCTTTGGAGTAAGATTAACTTCAGTCGTGTTCGTCCTGACTGACATTTCTGTCTTTTTAAACTCAGTTAACGTGCGCTAGTGCAAGGAAGCAGTGGAAAATGGAGTTAGCAGCATCTTTCTGTAGAGGCCAAAAGAGGAAGAAGCTCAGCAAAAAGAACTGAAAATTCAACATGTCCAAAAAAATGGGTGGAAACATGTAAACGATCAGTTATTAGCACAGTTAATATAAAAGATCAAATAATTGTTTATTATTTTCAGAAATACAAGAAGCCCAAGTTCATCCAGTGCTTTGTGTTCAGCCTGACTGGAGATGTTCTCACCGGAGACTCTGAGGGGAACATCATGACTTGGGGAAAATCTGCTGCAGATATCAAAACTCTCGGGAAAGGAGCCAAAGGTTGGTGCTGTGTGTCAGTTCAAAGCCTAGAGAATAAAATGTCAGTATAAATATCATCTCTGTGGAGACACGTCGCTCTCACATGTGCTGGCAACAAACGAGATTTCAAATAAAATAAATAGAAACTTGGCAGAAAGATGAAGAAGTGATGATCCAGTGGGCGGTTTTACACACCTGAGTGACTCCAGGAGCTGTATTGTCAGGGATAATTGGTTTGGTCTCCCAAGCCAAATCAGTCACAGGTGAAGCTTTTATTTATACTGCACATTTAAAACTACAAAGTTCACCAAAGTGCTGCACATCAAACGTAGGGTCTATATGCTTCAGCGAAAAGGAAAGTTTGAAGCCTAATCTTGAAAGTAGAGATAGTGTCTGTCTGCTGAATCCAAACTGGAAGCTGGTTCCACAGAAGAGGGAAATATCCTCGGACACGTGTGATCTGAAGCGCCGCGCCTCTCATCCCCACACAGTGCTCGGGGTGACAAATAAGAATACTGTGATCGACTGTGTCAGAGGCTGCTGTAAGATCAAAAAGCATTAAAATAATAGAATCCCCAGAGTCAGTAGATATTAAAATATTATTTAAAACTCCCTAAAGATTCTGTTCTGTGAAATGCTTTGAAACCAGACTGGAGCACTTGGTGCTGAAGAAAAACCCCTTATACTGAATCTCTGAAATAAAAAGGGTTTAAAGATAGTTGGAGTTTTGTTTGAACATGTAAATGTGGTGTTTGGAAATTGTTCCTAGTTTTGGCGAGTAAGGGGTGACAAGTTGAGATGTTGGCTTACATCTGGAATCGTGTGACTGAAATGATGTGCTAGCTGATCAGAAGCTTTAAGAACTCAGAGATTTAAATAAAGTATAGCGGTGTGAAAAGTGCCTCTTTCCTGATTTCCTATATTTTTGTATGATTGTGTCACTTAAATGTTTCAGATAATCAAACGAATGTAAATATTAGTCAAAGATAACACAAGTCAACACAAAGTGCAGTTTATAAATGAAGCTGTTTTTATCAGGTAGAAAAAACCTAACTGACCCTGTGTGAACAGAGATTGCACCCCTCCTTTTATAACTTAAGAGTATAATGTTCGGAAAGCAAAGTTCAGTCTCTCTAGCCACACATCAGCCTGATTCCAGCTGTTCACAACCAAGAAATCAGTTAAATAGGACCTGCCAAACAAAATCCAGACATCACGCTGCGATCCACATTCAGGAACAAATGAAAAACAAAGGAATTGAGATCTCTGTCTGGAAAAGTTATAAATACTGTCGACCATAATATCCTATTAGAGCGATTAGAACATGCTGTAGGTATTACAGGTACTGCGCTGCAGTGGTTTGTATCATATCTATCTGATAGACTCCAATATGTGCATGTAAATGGAGAGTCCTCTTCACACACTGAGGTTAATTATGGAGTTCCACAGGGTTCAGTGCTAGGACCAATTCTGTTTACATTATACATGCTTCCCTTAGGCAGTCATCATTAGAAGACATAGCATACATTTTCACTGCTATGCTGATGACACCCAGCTCTATCTGTCCATGAAGCCAGATAACACACACCAATTAGTTAAACTGCAGGAATGTCTTAAAGACATAAAGACCTGGATGGCCGCTAACTTTCTGCTTCTTAATTCAGATCAAACTGAGGTTATTGTACTCGGCCCTGAAAATCTTAGAAATATGGTATCTAAGCAGATTCTTACTCTGGATGGCATTACCTTGGCCTCCAGTAACACTGTGAGGAACCTTGGAGTCATTTTTGACCAGGACATGTCCTTCAACTGCACATATTAAACAAATATGTAAGACTGCTTTCTTCCATTTGTGCAACATCTCTAAAATTAGAAATATCCTGTCTCAGAGTGACGCTGAAAAACTAGTTCATGCATTTATTACTTCCAGGCTGGACGACTGTAATTCATTATTATCAGGATGTCCAAAAAACTCCTGAAAAGCCTTCAGCTGATCAATAATGCTTGAGGAGTCTGACAGTTTTTTACAAAACTTCTGGAATGATTTTTGTAATTCCTTCTTTATACACAACAGTTCCACATCTGGGTCCTTCTTAATTTTGTCTACTCTGCTCCTCTGATTTTTCTGCTTTGGGCTAGCTTCATAATGTTTTTGTTTTGCAAAGACAAAGGTCTTCTCGATTTCCTGTGTATGCAACAAATTTATCATCCCTATCGTCCCTCATCAGAACCATAAACTGAGGGTTGTTTAAGGCGCCGTATTAAGTCTCCAGAGTGGAGACGGTTTCGTGGATCGTCTCTTATATGTATTGTACAAAAACAGGAGTGTGATCGGACAGGTCACAGGTTAATCTGTGGCGATCCCTCTGAAGCATGACCTTGTGTTGACCAGGTCCCAACAGGGGCACATCCCCCCTCCTTGCTGAGGGAGCGCCTCAATAAATGTCCCCACACTAACATGTTTCTGTCTGACGTCTCAACTCAGAGTTATAAAAAATGATTATTATGAAGAGAAAAGGAAGAAACCACGTTAATTACTCTCCATAACCATGAGAAGAATATAGCCACTCTTACCCAAATATCAGATTTGTAAAACAATCCCAGATCTTCAGGCGTCACTGTCTCTCCTGAACACCTGAAGCGGATGCCGCTCCGGCGTGACGAGGCCCTCTCTCGGTGTCTGCGTGCCGTGGGCCAAGCGGACAGCAACTGGATCACTTCATGTTCTGGGCTGCTGTAGGTTTGAGCACAGTGACAGGCAGTCACCACATCTCTTGTTGCTTCGCCTTGTATAGGCGAGTGCTGTTGTCAGAAAAAACCCGCAGGATCGGGGGTTTGAAACTTGATGCGTTCTCTCAAAGTATCTTTGCCTCCCTGTATTCGTTGCGTCTTCTGAGGACCACAGTAGGACAGTCGTGGTCCACGAAACTCTTCATAAAACACCTCCTCCCTCTGCCATGCTCTATGAAGAGCCTCATTTTTTTCTTACGATGGCTCCCAAACATCACGACAATGAAACTTCTGTTACGTTTGTCTAATATTTAAGTGTGTTTGATGATCTGAAACTTTCAAGTGTGACAAACATACAAAAAATGGGAGATCAGGAAGGGGGCAAACACTTTTCACACCAGATTTTACAGGTTAAATGAATTTTTGGTGTCGTGACTTCCCACAGAAACCTACCAGATCATGCGACAGACCAAAGCACACGAAGGCAGCGTGTTCACCCTGTGCACTCTACAGGGCGGAGGCCTGCTCAGTGGAGGAGGGAAGGACCGTAAAATAATCCGCTGGAGCGCTGATTTGGCACCTGAAAGAGAGTGTGAGGTGAACTACAGCTGTGTGTGTGTGTGTGTGTGTGTGTGTGTGTGTCAGTCACAGCTGGTGGAGAGACTCATTAAGGCATTTGTTCAGATTCCAGAAAAGTTCGGGGCGGTCCGCACTATCGCAGCCATGGACGAAGAGGAACTGTTAGTTGGTACGACTCGAAATGCCATCCTCAGAGGAACCTTCTCAGACGGCTTTGTGGCCATAGTGCAGGTAAGCTAACGACCTCGCAGGCATCAGTGCTGTCAGGTCTGTAGATGCTTGCTGAGAATTTTAGTACCAAAAGATAAAACGTGCATTTTATACTTTTGTCTGATATATGATTTATAGACAGCTTAAACATTTAATATAAGCATCTTCCAAGTCTTTCACAGACTGGATGTATTTGCTACTATCACCTGATGCACAGTTAAGCAATCGGAATAGTTAGGAAAATGACGTCATTAGAGGTTTGTCCTGCAGAGCAGCCTGTCTGCAGCACGTGTAACACAGCAGCAGGCATACGACACATAGATTGGTCAGGTGTTGGGTCACATGTAATCTCACTTGGTGCCTTTAGTATCGTTTTATTCTGAAAAGCGACCTTGGTTAGTAGTTGGTTAGTTTTAACCAAGGAGCTGCGGTGTCTAATATCAAACTAATATTGTTTGATGTCTTTTTACTTCAGCTTTGCTTGGATGGAAGCACAGATAACTCTTCTTCTTCTTTGTTTGTATTCTCAGCAGTGCTGATGAGCATCAGTTACTGACTGCCTGGGCTGAATTGTTGTGAAAAGCTGGTTAACTGAAAACTGCTGCAGCTCTGTAATGGTGTCACAGACACCACTTCACTGCAGCAAATGCAGTTTTATGACAGTCCCTGAGCTGAAGTGGCTGTTGGCCCAGGCCTTTGCTGCTGCTTTCCATGTGAAGGGTGAAGTGGAGAGACGAGCGCCTTCTGGGTTATTGAATTGGCTTATTTTGGGGCATTGGCCACAATTGCCCATAACGCTAGCAGCTGGTGCTCTTCTACCTCTCTGGCTCTTGATGTCAGGCTCCTGGGACATCGTGGTTCATCTACTTCTCCCTGCATTTAACCAGCCCTCACCTCT
>NW_024582799.1:182399-248853 GCF_018398535.1 Haplochromis burtoni
CCCCATAGCCAGGGCATGTATGACAGCTGATCAATGTTGAAGCTAACCCAACATCTGTTACTGCTTCTGCTTCACCTCACACGTGTCGAGCATTCAGATGACGGAAGTTTCACAATTTTAAACACACTGAAAAAATTAAAGACATGTCTGTGTCCTTTCAGAAGATATATGTGTGTATATTTGTTCAAGCATTAATGTGTGTGCACGTTCAGCTATTGTCGTGTATATGAGAAGCTGTGCATCAGATATCAGGTCTGTACCGAGAAACTGCTCTCAGAGGTCAGACATTTAAATGTTTTAGGGCATTTATACTTATGTATTTTTAATATGGTGCGCCAAATCACAACAACAGTTACCTCAAGGCACTTTATATTGTAAGGTAGGCAAAGACCCGTCAATAATGCTGAGAAACAGTTTTACTGTGTTAGTAGTATTGTCCCTAGTAGGCCTCTAATCCATTATTCGAGTCCTCTTCTGGCCTCTGATAATGGATTAAAATTCATTATTAGATAAATAATGGAATTTTAAAATTACTCTCAAATATGCTGTTAAACTGCAACACCTGTACACTTGTGGCTTTCATTTGTTTTCCTTTGTGTCTGTGTGTGTGTGTTTCACAGGGCCATGTAGATGAGACGCACATATTAAAATACCTTAAGGTATAATAGCCCCCATTGTAAGACATTGTAAAAGTGGGTGACCTTCTCCGAGCTCTCCCAGAAGCGAGTTACCATGATCCCCCTGCACTTTGTGATGCCCATGACTATCTCGAGTAAGTAGCACTGGGACAATAGTGCGAACACCGAGGAACACAAGCTGGACTGTTGAGCACGATTGCACCACCTTCCAGAATTATATGGAGCATCCTGGTAGTTCCAACCTTCATTCTTTGATGACCTAGACAATATATAGCATTCTATCATCTGTACAAGCTATCAGAACGATGATTCCTTTAAGTTTTTTTATCAGCGAGAAGTGTGTGTATCTCTAAACATAATTCTAGAGTGATATCTTCCTACGCTTCCGTCATCTGAATGTCTCGTGCTACTCCTGTGTGAAGGGTAGAAGCAGAAGCAGAGTGACGGCCTGGGGTGTGCTGGGTTTTTTGCAGTAACAGCCCAAATGTCGTAGGTCGTTAGCTGTCAACAGTGTTGCAGCTCAGCTGGGTTCATACCCATTCTGCCTCTAGCCGTACTGGGTTATTAGAGTCAATGGGCGGGAGCAGCAGCTTGTATATGTCAAGAAGTGACGTGAGAAGAACAGAGCTTTATCGAGCACAGAATTCACAAATAACTCGAAACAAATCAGCATCTGATCATTTTAGTTGACTGGATCCGTCTTTGTTATCAAGAAAAACATTTAAAAAAAGAGATGGAATACATTTTTCTGGATACCAAACTGGACTTGAAAGCATTTGTTTATCACCAACACTGCAGTCGATCTAAAACACATCTTCGACAGAGAAAAGCAGTTTGAAACAACAGAGGAGAGATCAGTGTTTTATATTTCATAAACCATAAACTTGATTTCCTCGTTATGCTTCATGACAATCCAACGACTCCCCTCAAAGCACCGTCAAAGAAGCCCGGTCTTCATCGACTCTACAGCCGGACAGCTGGACTGTGCCCCATCAACACTCTGTGGCTCTTTAATGTTGTGGTGCCCAGTGTGTGGAGTGATTGTACAGCAATGTTGAAAATGGTTAGTAAGTTAATGAGGATATGGATTAATAGGTAATCATTTATCCGTTTCCCTAATTCTTCATTACAAATATTTATTAGAATACAGTCCTGATCAAAAGTTTGAGACCACTTGAAAAAAGGCAAAAAAATCACATTTTGCATGTTTGGATCTTAACAAGGTTCCACGTAGAGCTTCAACATGCAACAAGAAGAAACGAGAGTGAGACAAAACATTTTGCTGAGCGTGCAGTTTACTGAAAACAGCGCTTAAAGTGAGACAGGCTGTTTTACAGCTGATCAAAGGTTTAGGACCACGTGCCTTTAAAAGGCCAAATCTGTGCAGAAGTGTGGATTCATTCTCATTTTCTGTCACACTGTCAGGATGTTCTGATGGCAAAGGCAAAAAGACGTTCGTGTTTTGAACGTAGTCGGGTTGTTGAACTGCATAAGCAGAGCGCCATCACTGCTGAGGTCGGACACAGATAGTTGGAATTTCTTAAATGATCCTGAGGGTTATGGAAGAAAAAAGTCAAATGGAAGACCCCAAGAAACGTCACCAGCACTGAGCCGGAGGATCCAGTTGGCTGTCCATCAAAACACTGGACGATCCTGGACCCAAATTAAGGGCGTTACTGGTGCCGACTGCAGCCCGTAACCATCAGACGCCACAGCGACTGTTTGGACTTTGCAAGAGAGCACCAAGCATGGGACATTGAAAGGTGGAAGAATTCTCTGATGAGAACAAAAATGTAACCTTGATGGTCCTGATGGTTTCCAACGTTACCAGCATGACAAGCAGATCCTGCCTGAGATGTTTTCTACGCGCCACAGTGGAGGGGGCGCCATAATGGTCTGGGGTGCTTTTTCCTTCAGTGGAACAACGGAGCTTCAGGAGGTGCAGGGGCGTCAAACAGCTGCTGGCTCTGTCCAGATGTTGCAGAGAGCGTCCTCATTACTGAGTGGGGTGGTAACGGGTGGTTTGAACAGGACAGCGCTACAGTACACAACGCCATGAAGGACAAGGGACCTCTTCCAGGAGAATAACATCACTCTTTTGGACCGTCCTGCATGTGCTCTGATCTAAGTCCAGTTGAGAGCCTTTGGGGATGGATAATAAGGGAAGTTTCCAAAAATGGACGACAGTCCCAGACAGTAGATCGCTTCGTGCGGCCGTCTTCACCACTCGGAGAAACGTTCCTGAGTTCATGTTTGGAACTCTGATTTGTGTTTTGGGGGGTTTACAGGTATTTTTGTGGGTGTGGTCTTAAACTAAACTGTAAAACAGCCTGTTTCAGTTTAATGTTGTTTTTAATAAACTACATGCTCACCAAAGTGTTGTCTCACTCCCATTTCTTCTTGTTGCATGTTGAAGCTCGACTTGGGAACTTGTTTAGATCCAACTGTGCAAAATATGTTTGTTTTTTTTAACCATTTTTCAAGTGATCTTAAACCTTTGATCGGGACTGCATCAGTATGGATACACTTCTTTATTAATCATACGACAAACCCGCAGAAATATAAAGGCACAAACAACACATAACGAAACTTTTGCTACAAACTAAAAGAAAGAATTGATCTGTGGCTTCCTGTACAGCAAAAGAAGAAGAAAAGATGGAGAATTTAGCCGTGAGCATTCCAGTCTGTTCTTTTCTCTGACTCTCCACCTGTCTCCTCCTCCACCCCCTGTAACACCGACAGGTGGATGGTCCTTGACCTGCTGACCAGGGAGGTCGTTTCTGAATCCACTGACGGGAATGAGCAGCTGTCTGTCATGAGATATTCACCAGGTCAGTCAGTAACTCCTCCTCCTATATTAACTGTAGATGTGACAGATTAGGGTGGTGCTCACATCCAACCATGTGGTCATGGATTTGGCATTAATGACCTTCTTCACACAAAAAACATGCAGCAAACTTTGAGTTAAAGCTTAAAACTGTTGTTCACAGGGTGGGATGTAGCAAAGTTTCAGAGTGGGGATCCTCTTTGACTCTGTGAGTCTGTTTTTCAGATGGCAGCTTCCTAGCTGTAGGATCACATGACAACTTCATCTACATCTACAGTGTGACAGAGAGTGGCAGGCGTTACACCCGCTTTGGAAAATGTAACGTGAGTTAAACTTTAAATTATTTTATTTCACTTGGGTTTTTTCTTCTTGGTTAACAGCGCAGCACATCTCCATCCAATATGAGCCTGCTGTGGTGCTGTAGTTTCCTTCTTGTCAATAAATCTTGTGTGCAGAGTTCCATTGTCGTCCACATATTATTACACATCACACTGGTCCGTAGAATGACCGTTACCTTTGTTAACTCTCAAGCATTAATCTTGCTGCTGAGGGTTGGTGCAGTGATGTACTTCTCCGGTCAGAACAGCTAACTTCCTGTTAGCTAACCTACCCCTGAATGTGATCCTGTTCAGGTTCTTTTATTGATGCCCTCGGCTAGTTTTGTTGTGCAGTTAAATGAGCAGGCAACCATTTCAACAGACACTGGAAAATATTCCCAGAGAGAAGAGCGAGTGCTCACTAAAACTGCAAGTTCAAGCCCTCAGATTAAAAACACTCCACGGACAAAAAAGCTAAAAACGCTCTAATAAATACTCAGATTCACATTACAAATAAATAAATGGAACAGATATGTGCAGACTTCGTTGTCACTTAATCAGATGACTAATAGCTACTGAGACTGTAATCCTTCATTCAGAGGAGTATAAAGTGATGTCTAAGATGAAGCTGGTCATTCTCTGTCTGCTACACAGCTACACAGAATGTTTGGGCGATGGTGAGGAGGAAGCGTAGCCCTAAGAAGCATCCAGGACACTACAAACCTGTCCATGTCTCTAATGGTTTTTCCCCACTCGGCCATACACCCACCGAGAAACAGAGTCTGGTTATCAGCGATTCATTTATAAGACATGTGAAGCTAAAGGCACCGGCCCCTGTAGTGAAACTGCTGGCTGAAAGGGCAAATCCCATAAAATTATAGTTCATGTCGGCAGTAAAGGTCCCCGGTTACATCAGTCAGAGGTCACTAACATTAATATTAAATGGGTGTGTAACTTTGCCAAAGCAATGTCGGACGCTGTCGTTTTCTCTGGTCCCCTCCCCAATCAGACCAGGAGTGACGTGTTTAGCCACATGTTCTCCTTAAATTAGTGGCTGTCCAAAAAACCACGTGGGCTTTATAGATAATTGGGAAGCTTTCCAGGAAAACCTGGTCTTGTTAGGAGAGACATGTCCACTTTGGATGGAGCAGCTCTCATTTCTAGAAATCTGGACAAATTTATTAAACCCCCCAAAATGTGACTATGCAGAGATGGGACCAGGAAGCAGAGTCGCAGTCTTACACGCCTCTTGTAAGTGGTTTGTATCATATCTATCTAATAGACTCCAGTTTGTGCATGTAAATGGAGAGTCCTCTTCACACACTGAGGTTAATTATGGAGTTCCACAGGGTTCAGTGCTAGGACCAATTCTGTTTACATTATACATGCTTCCCTTAGGCAGCATCATTAGAAGACATAGCATACATTTACACTGCTATGCTGATGACACCCAGCTCTATCTGTCCATGAAGCCAGATAACACACACCAATGAGTTAAACTGCAGGAATGTCTTAAAGACATAAAGACCTGGATGGCCGCTAACTTTCTGCTTCTTAATTCAGATCAAACTGAGGTTATTGTACTCGGCCCTGAAAATCTTAGAAGTATGCTATCTGACATCTTTAAGAATAGTTCATGTATTTGTTACTTTTAGGCTGGACTATTGTAATTTGTTATTATTATACTCATGCTAGCCATTAGAAAGAATGCCGTTTAAATGCAGTTGAACATTAACTTCACTTTTAATGACCTGGAAATCTTTCATATGCAATGTGTGGTATGGAGCTTGCAAACACGGAGATTAATTATTGTGGAGTTTTCTGATGGTGAAGGAAATGCACAATAAAAGCTTGCTTTCTTTAGCTAATGTGAGACACTCTGTCTGCTTATCTGTTGGATCAGGGCCACTCCAGCTTCATCACTCACCTGGACTGGTCCAAAGATGGGAAGTACATCATGTCAAATTCAGGCGACTATGAGATCCTTTACTGTAAGTGAACATCCAGCACTGTGCTTTCAGTGCTGCTATAGGAATGCCATGCAGTACGTTCTTCAGCTTAGTGACTCTGTGTTTTAACAGGGGACATAGCAGCAGGATGTAAGCTGCTTAGGAACCGCTTTGAGAGCAAAGACAGAGAATGGGCCTCTTATACCTGTGTGCTAGGCTTCCATGTGATGGGTGAGAAACTCCAAAATGCTGTTATCCTCCTTTAGTATTGCATTAACTTCATGGGGTTCTTTTATGCAATCAGACTGATGAGTGTGGTACTGTGGTGTTCAGGTGTGTGGCTGGAAGGCTCTGACGGCACAGACATCAACGCGCTGTGTCGCTCTCACAACGAGAAGATGGTGGCTGTGGCTGATGATTTCTGTAAGGTTCATCTGTTCCAGTACCCCTGTCCTAAACTCAAGGTAACTATTTTCTTATTTAAATAAGAATCAAATGGTAAAAGTCAGCCAGCTTTAAGAGTCACTAGAGTTGTGGGACATTCAGATTCAGCATTAACAGTAGGAACCTTGTAGAAAGGTGTTTATCCTACTCTGGAAAGACAATGAGGGGGGAGGAGGAGGAAGTGGGATATGATGGGCCTTCCTCTGCTCTGATCCGAAGTGGACCTGCTTCTTTTCTCTTCAGGCACCGAGCCACAAGTACGAGGGCCACGGCAGCCACGTCACCAACGTCTGCTTCACTCACAGTGACTCTCACCTGCTCTCCATTGGCGGGAAGGACACTTGCATCCTTCAGTGGAAGGTGATTGGAGGGGGGGTGGGTAACAGCCGTGAAAGACTGGCCTCGGCCTCATCCACCTCTACCAGCTCTCCAGAACCTGCGACCAGCTAAGGAGACGGCTGCTTGTAAGAGTGAGGGAAAGCGGGCTGTTTTCTTACAGCCGCAGAGGCATCGAAGTGAGTTATGGGCTCGTTCTGTCCTCTGGACTGACACTGCTGCTAGTTTCAGGCAGAACATCCTCTTCGGGAGGAACATCCATGTTAATGTTATGCTTCAAATCCTTGTGAAACTGGACAGTGTGTGTGATGTTTCCCATAAGACAGAATCCTTGTCATTCTGTTGTGTATGTGGTGAGAACCGTTCTTGTTTGCTGGTGCAGAACAGTGCTGCACTGCCCGTGCACGTGATTTTATACATGTTTTAAACAAGGTTTGGTTAACATCTCAACTTTTTATATGCTTAGACTGTGACAGGCCTGTCCCATTAAAATCAACTCAGCATCTCGTATTCATTCATTTGTCTAACAGTAGATCAGTACACTTGAAAATGATTACTTTAGTGCAGTTTTTTATGTATTTAAATGTACGTCGGCAATACTGTGATGTCGTATCAGCTCAGCTCCAAATAAATGAGAGAAGACTCCGAGGTGTGTTGTGTGTGAAGTGTCACTAGTGGGCAGTGCCACTCCAGAACCTGTGAGTGCTTTCCTAAATAACAGGTCTCAGGTGAGAACACCTAGGACTGAAGACGGCAGTAAAGTCTGCGGTGCCCTCCGGTTGGGAGGCAGTTAAAGGTCCATGGTTTAAGGTGGAAAATATAAAATTAATTGAATAAAATGAATTGAATCATTAACTGCCTTTAGGTGTGATACTTCAGTAAACTGATATGCTCTCCAACACTGCCATCTATTGCACTACCAGCACAAGAAAAACACATACATTAGTGCTTTTTCACTCTATTTTTAAACTGTTTTTTATACTTGTATCTCATTTTTAACAGCTTCCGTCCGTTCAGAATTTGACCTATTTGGGGCATATCTGCTGCCATCATTACACTGACTCGTCTGTATATTCTCTGAATTTGCGATATTAAAGCCTGTGTTTGTGTGTAAATCTTGTAAATAAGCGTTTGTTTCCGGTAAGCATCTTGAGACACTTTGTAAGCTACAAGCAGTAAAGTAAGTTTAGCATGTCGTACTTTTCATAAACAGGCCGTCCGTGTCACTAAACCAGCGCCGGTGAACAAGTTGACTGTGAGACGTCGGTGATTGTCGACAAAATCCGAAGTTGACGATTTGTACACGAGGGAGGGAGGGGGGGCTGTGTGTGTGTGTGTGTGTGTCTGTGTGTGTGCGCGCGCGCTGAACTGAGCGGAGGTGAAGAAGAGGAGGATGAAGCTGGGAGCGGAGGATGGGAGGAAGAGTGGAGTAAGAGACAGGCTAGCTGTATGTGAATAAGTGAGTGAAGAAGAGGAGAGGAAGGTCGCCAGAGAGAGAAAATAAAAACTTCTATTTTTGGAGATAATTGCCGGAGCGTCGCCAACGGAAACTTTCAACTTTTTACCCGCCACTGCTCTCTTGTTGTACCCAGAGCCGGCTTTGTTTCGCGGCGGGGGTGTTGACGATAAATGAAGGAATAAAATAGACTCCCATCGACCTGTTTCTACCCAAGCGGGGAATACCCTGGGACTGCTTCTGATAAAGGTTACGAGAGAATGGCGGCCAACATGTACCGAGTGGGAGGTAAGGAATGGTTTACATTTTTAAGACACCCCTTCAACGTGATTGTTCGCTTCTACTGGGAGCTGGCTAACTAGCCGCTAGCTGTCTCTGCTGTTAGCAGCTAGCTAACGCTAGCGTACGCTGCGCGACTCCGGGCTTTCATCAAGACAGTCAGATCTGCCGAAACAATGTAGTATGACTTAGCTTACAGACAGACGTAAATAACTTCACATTGATTTGGTTTCCACACAGCTGTAGCCAAGTATAGCTGCTTCTGTGTTCGGACTGTAATAATACCATACATTGATCAGTGTATATTTGTTTTAAAGTTCAACTTTTAGAACCGATCTGTGTTATATCCCAGTTAGTTCACGCCATCATAGTACCGTACCACAGGGCGGCCGTCGCACAGCATGAACCGGTTCTGAAAGTTTGTATTTATACAAATCCATCCAGCCAGCTGGATCCAGGAGATCCAAAGATATGTGTTGGTTATAGATAAGCGAAATAACAGTAAATTGTCCAATTCTCTGACGTGTAGTCTATAGATTTGATAACGTCCTCAAAATGAACACAATGCTAGTTAGCATTAGCTGCTGGCGGTTGAGAAGTAAGCATCTAGCTAAATTTGGTGACGTCTGTGATGGCTTGCTAACACCGCTCTGCTAGCTGTGTCAGGCTGGTAGGTTAATTTCATTATCGCCTCCGCCATATCACTAGATGTGCTAATTCTGGCTGCTAAGTCCTGTTAGCTTGGCGTAGTAGCGGTGCTATCCGAGCTTAGTTAAAATTGTGTTAAGAATTTAGTTTACAGACTGTGAACAGTTATATTGGAACACCTGCAAGTGAACGACTGAATTTGTACCAAGTTGAGTGGTAATAACTCGTTAAGTTCTCGTTTGTTAAAAAATGTTTCATCAGTGCTACATGGCTGCAAAGGAAACTGGTATGTCGGTGGTATTAATCAGGTAATTAGTCATTAATATCATCTTTCGCAGCCCCCCGCGACACCAGTGGCAGGCATTTATAAGACGCAGTTGACTGGAGGTTGCTTTGCAGGCGTCAGAAAAGAAACTAAACTATGGTTCATACAAATCAAGCTGCTGTTCTCTACTGTTAGTTTTCCAGTCGGATCATCAGGACAGTTGATTCTGGGTTTCAGTATTGATTGTGCAACCTTTTCAGTGCTAAGCCTCGGAGACGGTGCTAGCTACGGGTGCCCTGAAAATCTTGAGTGGGGGGAAGGCTAATCGCAGTCTCACGAGTGTGTGGGGTATTTGGGTCATAGCGATTAAACTATGCTCTGCAAAACATGCTGCATATTTCTGCGCTTAATGCTTGAACAGTTAAAGTGTTTTTTGTTTTCCCCCCATTAACTTCTTATCACTAACCCGCACTCCGTGCTCTGTGTGTATGACTGACCTCAGCAGTGCAGTTTCATGGATCCACGTATGTTGCTGCTAAAACACTTGACGTTTCGGCTTTAGGATCCCTGCTATTGTAGCTACTATTTGTGCAGAGGTGTGCAGGGTTTCATTTTTGTTGAGAGCAACATAGCGCTATGTGGAAGGACAGTCAATTTAGAAATATCAGCTAGGAAATTGTAGTCATTTTGTAAGGTGGGTTCCTAGAGAAACCTATTGTTTGGAGCTAATTATTGGAATTTATAGAAGAGATAAAGCATCAGAAGGCAAAGCTTGGCACTAGTCATGCATTAGCTAAAGAGAATTATTGATAAAGGGTTACGGTATATGGAAAATTGTCAGAAAATTCAGTGGTAAATATTGTGAACAAAGATTAAGTTTTCTTTCCTCTGGATAAGAATTTTTTTCTGTTACAATACTGTGTCATACATTTTATATCTTACACATTGAGAAATGTGCTTCCATCACTTTGTGGTTGGACTGTAGAGGGGTTGGAAGAGCTGCTGGACCTGTCCCAGCCACCTTGCTAGACCAAGTTTGTGCAGGGAAATAAAGGCCATAGTGTGATGCCACATAGTGCTACATCAATGAGCCATAAACCCAGGAACAGGATTTTTCATTAGCAAAGACTATTAAATGCATCATTATGTGTATTTTAAATCAATTATAGGGTAAAAATAAACGCCTGTACAGTTGTATTTAAAAACTACAAAGTTCAGTTTTTCATGTCACTGAGGCTTTATAATATTTTGCATCTGGTGAATTGATCGAGCCAGCTGGGGCCTTTGTGTGTGGGTTCTCTCCAGGCACCGAGTTACCCACTCGGTGATTCTAAACTGGCCGTAGCTGTGAATGGTTGTCTGTCTCTGTATTAAGCTGGTTTTATGGTCCCACATGTATCTGTTCACATACACAATCTGGATTGGAATTACTGAATGTTGACAAGTGGAATAGAGAAGGGAGCAAAGTTTACAGGAAACGGGAGAATGGAGTAATAAAAGCACTAACGGTGGTTGCAGTGACACTTTTCATTGTTTTTGTTTCACTTCAGCTTTTTATATGTCAGAACTTTGCTTTCCTCAGCATGTGGCTGAAGGACATGGATTCATGAACAGTGAATAAGGTCGTTGCGTCTCCAGTCATTCAGACTGGAGAAGTGAGGTGGGATGATAACAAAGAGAGGGAAGGTAGTCAGACCTGAGGGAATCAAACTATAAGAAGGCAACATTGCAGACATGGAGGACAGCTACAAGTACCTGGAGATCCCACTGGCAAATTGGAACCATGAAGAGGTCGCTAGGAAAGCTGTAACCACCAAATACCTGCAGAGGGTCAGGAAAGTCCTGAGGAGTCAGCTAAACGGTAAAAACAAGATCTGTGCTACACCCTGCCTGTGATCAGGTACCCTGCTGGGATAATAAGCTGGCCAAAGGAGGAGACAGAAGCCACTGACATCAAGATGAGGAAGCTCCTGACCATGCATGGAGGGTTTCACCCCAAGTCCAGCACTCTGAGACTGCCAAGCGACAGGAAGGAGGTCGGGGACTAATGAGTGTCAGTACCACAGTCCAGGATGAGACAAGAAAACAGTGGTCCCAGTGGTAATTGTAGCACTCAGTGCAGTGACCCCGCAGCTAGGCGAGTGGCTCCAGCGGATCCCAGGAACAACATCTGAGATCTCTGTCCAGAAGAGTGCAGTCCTAGGAACAGCGTAGACACTGCGCAGGACCCTCAAACTCCCAGGGCTCTGTAAGAGGACCCGAGCTTGAAGGAGAGATGATGTGCAGTGAGGTTCAGGGCTGGTGAGGCACTGCCTTCATCAGAATCAGATTTAGAAATATATGAACCCAACAGAATAGATTATTCATCATTTGACAGCAAGGGCTGGCTCAATTCGTGGCACCGGCAGCTAGTATGGGCAACTTCCTGCTTCCACTCCAGTTGTCTGAGGCAGTTACCACTGTCCTGCCACGCAACTGCTGCTCTTATGGCCATTTGATGTTATTTTTATTTTATGAAACAGTTGTCAGTGTTGCTTCAGACTTGTTGGCAGTAGCATTTCGTAACATGAATTTCTTTTTTTTCTTTTTTTTAACATTCATTTAGTTTTCTTCCACCACCACCAGCAGCTGCTGCTGCCTTGAGTTGAGCCAGTCCTCTCTCCCATTTCATCGGCAGCAGTTAATGGGTTATGTTTCATATCTCATATCAGCATTCTTTACACATACTAACTGTACCCCATGTGACAAACATTAAAAAACAAAGTTATTGTGGTCATATTTTTATAAATGGAGTCCCTGCGCTGATCCTTCTGGACAAAAATGTTCGTTCCTTTTGTAGAAGTCCTCCTCGTCTTGTTTCAACTTTAAAAGTCCACCTCAGTGGAGATCACTGCCAGGGAGGAACAGTCCTGCTCCAACTGTACGTCTTATTTCTTTTCAGTGCTGAGACTGACCAGCTGAAGCAACTGTGTTGCCTCAGGAACAGACTGAATGAGATCCTTGTGGGCTAAAAAGTTGAGAAGCCGTCTAGGAGATTTACATTCATTTCTCTTTGTTTGTGAGCTATACAGTCCGATGAGATCCGCCTCAAGTCTCACAAAGTCCAACAGCTTGGCGCATTTTGACAGGCTCTGTAGGTTCACCTTATCAAGATATGATATTTCACCCAATTTTGCGCAATCGACCAAACCAAGGAAATGATCAAACCTGGCCTTCATTTGATCACTGTTGTCCAAAATTAAACAGAGCGCTTGTCTCTGTTCATCTCTGATCACCTGTCTGACTCTGTTTCCACTTCCTGTCAGGCCAAGTGCACCACATTTCTACTCAAATCAGTCATAGAAACTATCAGACGCCAGCCTCCTGCGCTCGAGAGCAGCAGCGGTGTCGTGCACGTGCGTGAGAGCACCTCGTTTTGCATCACTCTGAAAAACGCGTCAGTTCCATTGAAAACGCACTCACATCCCGCGAGGAGAAACTGATCGTATCCTGCTGCCATCATCAGCGTGTCATTATTCCAGCGGTCAGGATTTTCCATAATAAAATGCAATGATGCGTGCAGGTCAGTTTTGGTGCAGATTTATGGTCTGGGTAAACGGCACTTGATCATCCACCATCCGCTACTGAAACGTCCCTCTGCTGGTTTAATAGAGTGCATGTGACACGGGCACGCACTCTGCAACAGCACCAGGTTCAGCTTGTGTGCGTACCTGTGGGTAAACATGGCCTCGGGCAGCTTCTCTTTAATTTTAGCCTGCATATATTGAAAGTGTTTGAAGCATCTGATTGGCGACAGAGAGACATTGATTCGCTCTCATTGTGTTACAGGGAACAGGTTGTGAGGGATTGGGAAATCCAAGGTGAGGCTCAGCTTGCTCCTGCCTCACCGTGCGTCTCTTCCCCATATTTGAACGTAAATGCTAAAATTCAGCAATTTCTATTAAAAAAAAAAAAGTCCAAATTGTTTATCTTAAATGGAAAGTAGTTCATTGGTATTAGAACGGTGGCTTCTGCAGAGGGAGGTTGTCAGGGAATTATTAGGCATACTAGGAAACCAGGAAAGGGTAGTAAATATGGAAGTATCTTACTAAGGTTATTATAAAGTGTGTTCAAGTGTTAGAATAGAAAACAAACCAAATGGAAAATTAAATAATTTGGTCAGCTTTAAATGAATAATGTAGACATTAATACAAATAGTACATTCTCAAAAGCTGTACCGCACACGCACACAGGGCAGTGAGGTTCATATATGGAGCTGATGTGGCAGTGAAGTGTTAAACACCTGTTCTGTGTCGGCACACTCTGTAGCTGGGAAAGAGCTTGCTCAGAGAAAATCCTTGTAGCCAGGGGGTGGGCTGCAGTTTGCAGCATATGCTCTTCTGCTGCTCTGTCAGACTGGAAACAGACAAACTATCCACACAGTTTCTTCAGCAGAAGTTTTCATCAACATTTTCTGTTGTCATTTGGTCTTTGAGCTCGTTCACACTGCTAACGCACTGGTGTAGCTGCAGTAGCCCAAACATTAGCGCCACTGCTGCTGTGCAGCAAACATCAGCCTCTTTATGTAAATTTTAAAGTGTCTTGTGTATGCCTCTTTCAGCATTTACTTTAATGCTTAATGAAGCACATCACTAAAAGTTGCATTATCTCTTTTTTCTTGCTAAAAAGGTCGTTTTGCACGAAGCTTATTTTCTGCAGTAATCAGTAGAAATTTTGCTGAGGCAACAGGGTAATGCTGACTTCACAGTTGGCTTAAACTCATTCTGGGGCCTTTTCAAGTATCCTGCACTGTGACATACTTTAAACTCTTTGGTATGTAACGCAGAAACAAATGCATTTTATGATATGTACATCAGTTACAATTTTGTTTCCATCAAGTTCATATTTTTGAAACCACTTTTTGGTAAGAGCAGGCCGGTGCTGGTTCCTACATCACCAGTCCTCCTGAAGCACACAGTGTTCAGCCTGCATAAGATCATTATCTTCCCCAGAGATTAGTCAAAGGGCTTCCTCCTCCTTATTCACCCTCAAGCACCTGACAGTCAGCACCACTCCAGCTGCAAATGTCCACAGCATACGCTCATGGCTGCCTCAACACACATCACTTTAATTTAGATCCTCTGCCCACACGTTTACATATCACCCGAACACAGAACCAGCTCTCCTTTGACTGCAGTGCGTTTGAGGTAAAATGGTACATTGAGCTGAGACTGAAATGAACTTTAAATTTGAGCATATCTTACCTGGGTGATCACTGCCTCGGTGTAAGAGCATTGTCTCCCCTCAAACTGGGCAGTAGGAAGTGATGGACGGCTTTAGTATGAAAAAATAACCCCTGCTGACATTTTGTCTCTAGATCTAGAATCCGTCATGTTGAGCACATGAGCGCTTATCCCCGTTTGCTGTCTGACCCAGTGTTATGTAATTTGGTGGTATTTTTTTCTCTCGCTGTGAACAAGGAGATGATGTCTCTCTTTTTGAGCTTCCCACCATTGAGCTAAGTAGAGCAAGAAATCCTCTCCCTGTCGCAGTCCTTTCTTCCCCATCTCTGCTTTTGACGTTTCATCAGAAACCCACTGATATCGTCCCGGGGGTCTCTGTCCCTGCTTGTGGGAGGACCAGATGGAGTTTGATGAAAAGCAACACTGCTGTTAATAATCACATCAAAAGATACAGTGAAACACTGTGCCTGTCGTTAGTGGTATGATGAATGCTAAATGATTAAAAATCTGTTATTTGTAAAGCTCGTGTTGCTCAGGTTGTGCTGCTATTCTGAGCCCATAGTCAATATTGCTTAATATGTAGTCAGTTTATTTCCGTTTTTGTAAATTGGTGCATAAACTCAACCTTGCAACAGTGTTATGTTAAACAAAATGTCACCGCTCAACGTCTGTAAATTCTGTTTTCTTAGCCTTCTCAACTCCAGTGCAAAGTCCTAGAAACGGTGGCCGCTGTAGGACAAACAACTCTTACCATTGTTCATCTGTAGTGAGTGTAGACTCTCAGTCTGCTGTTTACCTAAGCTGTCAATATTTGTCCACGTCCATTTACTCTGGTCAAGGCCGTAAAACAACTCTTGAAACTGTCTCTGAAGTGGATCTAACACTGTGGGACTCATACATTTAGTGAATACCCATATGGAAAAGATGTATATAAATCTTATAAAGTTTTTATCTGTCTTGTATGAAACTTGTATGAAAAGCATACAAGAGTGAAAACACATATAAGATCCCTTGAAAAATTATATAATGAAACTTGTATGTTTTGTATACTTACTAAAAACATATATGATTTACTCATGAAAGTGGCCACTTTCATGAGTAAGTCATATATGTTTTTACTATTTCTTTTCCATATGGGTAAACTCGTACAATGACCCCAGGGTCAGACCGCCAGTGTTCAGAGAAACCCTGCAAAAATCAAAGAGCTCCATCTGGGACTCTTCTGACCTCAGTAAATTAATATGAAAATTGACGACAGAGATGGCGTAAATACATTTCTCTGTCCATTATTGTTGTAAGTTCTTTCTGTGATGGCAGAGTCATGACAGAGAGAATATTTAGCATTGTTCTCAGCAGCTGGGAACATCATCTCACTGGGCTTCTTCTTAGCGCTAGGGTGAGGAGTTCAGTCATTCAGTCGGGGCTAGGAGTTCAGTTGCTGCTTCTCCACATCGAAAGGAGTGAGCTGTGGTGGTCACACACTTTTCAGTAATGATATTTTATTAGTACGTTAAGATCTTTTGTAGTAACATGTTTTCATATCATATATAACATTTTTTTTCCCTGTTTTTCTGTTTGGTTGTTCGGAGGATAATGTGTAATGTTCATAATGCACGATGCGAGGTGCTGCACATTTAAGCGGTGTGATTCATTACTGAAGAATGTGATTATTAAACAGTTCTCAAATGTAACTTGATTTCTGAGTGTTTCTGAGTGCTATAATAGTTGGTTCGTCTTCTTTTTCCCCGCTTGTTTAGTCAATTAGGGAATCAGTTGGTAGCAACATCCCTAACGTAAGACATTTTAATCAAAAAGTCATTTTAAATCCCTGAGGTATGGCAGTATTTAAAATGTGGATGTTTTGTTGACAGGACAGCCTGGTTGCCAAGTACCCTACTAACTACCATACCGTAATGTTAATTACATGATGTTAACGTAAGCATTCACCTACCTTTCACCAAACACTGTAGCCTGTGGAGGTTATAGTTATAGTCACAACAGCAGTAAAGACGGCTGTCTCATGAAAATGTAGCGTGTATTTCAGGATTACTGTCTTTATTTAAGTCAGTGCAGACCTACTGCAGCAGCCCTTCTTTAGCATTTAAGGATGGAGTAGCACACGTATGCTGCCACTGTCAGTACCAGAACATTTGCGTGCTCAGTGCATCCACTGCCTATAGTCACTGTGGTAAAAAAAGAAGAAGCCAGGATCGTTATCTCGCATTCTGAGAATTTTGACATTAAACTGTATTGTATTGTATCAGTTATGGTGACATCCTACTTTCAGTTACTCCTCAGTCGACTTGTGGAACAAGTTGTGTAATACGTTATCTGTAGTGCAGTCGTGCCACTTCACTGGCACAGGCTTCACTTGGTGTTTTAAGTGTTGATGCTGGTTTTATTTTCTGCTGCAGAAGTTAATGTAGTTGTTATCAGCCTGGTCGTATAGTGAAGACTCGTCTGACTCTGCTGGTTTGAACTGCAGGGACTGAAGAGCTGCTGACAGAGCTGCTTTCTCCTGGCTTTGTTCGGTTTCCTTCTTGTCTGAATTGGTGTCAGTGATTTAAGCAATGTTAAGAGGATATATGGTTTGAATATTGGTTACACTGCAGACTGCTGGCTAGTCCTGGCTGACCACTTGACCTTTTTAGATGGGGTTTCCAGATGCCCCTTAAACATAGACATGACCAACATCAGAGCCAGAGTCTGACCTAGTATTATAAAACCAGCAGCTACAATCCTGCTTTATAAAACTGTATTTCAGTTGATCTGTTCCTGCCAGAGCCTCATTGATTTCAGTGCTGTAGCCACCCAGCTGAAGTCTAAAATGAAGCGCTCACTGTAAGAAGGGTTACTTGTGGTTTGCATAATAGACTATGAAGAGCTTATGACTGAACTAGAAACACAGAGGCTTGACACTGTCACACATTTCTGTGTGCAGCATGCTTGTGAAATATTTGAGCTGTGTTAGACCAAAGTAGTTTTGGTCCCTCCAATGAAACTTAAGATTTTGAGGAGTATTAATATTATTTGCTTCTAATTGGAAACAACATTATACTATCAGGACGTAAAATTGCTTCTCAATTACAAAATGTTGTTGGGTAAAATGTCAGTTTGTAGCTTGTTTCTCAAAAAGCTGTGAGCATTTGCTGCTCAGTATAACGGCCCCCTGCTCAACCAAGCGAGTTTTATTGGCACTCCTAAAATTCACTCAAGCTAATAATCAAGATTAGCACTGAGAGCATTTATAATGGAAAAAGGTCATTATTTTATCTTTAATGGCAGAACAATACTGGAACCCAACAATTTCGCATTGAATAAAGAAAGTGGTGATTGTTCATGAGATGGTTCACAAACAAAGCTGCACATATTTCCTGGAGCTTGAGCCACACGTGTTTTTGCCGCTGCTTCGCCCTTTAGGAAACTACCTCCATGTCCTGTGTGTACTCTTCAGTGGGGCAAGTCATAACCAGCATGTATTCTTAGAAGTTCTTTATTCTATTTCACAAGCTACATATGTTTACATGAAGTGTTTTATGTACTTAAAGGCCTGCGTACGTCTACCGATGACACCATTCATTACCACTAAATCTATTTCAATACATCCACACAACTGTTAGTTGCATGAACTCAGAAGGCACCTGTGGCACTCACAGGTTTATTCAGTTGTGACTTACTGGCAGGAGTTTCCCTGCTGTGTTAGGTGTGGGCAGCTAGAAATCATAGGTGGACAGTTTGGGTGAGGTGAAGTCGAAGGTTTTGGAATTACACTAGGGTTGCCCTTTGGCCCACAGTGATATCGGTGTTTTTATGTGATATAAAAGTGACATTTGCAGTATTAATATAGCAATGCCAGCCAGCTGGTGCTGGTGTGCAAGACGGACAGACAGGTGACAGTCTCAGGTGTACACACTGCGACAAAACAGCACAAGAGAAGGAGGATTTTCTGTTTGTGTTATTACGAGTGCTAAACAAGAAGAGTTCCCAGATGATACAGTGGACACATGTTTGACTCGTTTGATTAAAGCATCTTTCTTTTAGCTTGACGAGCGAACCGTCAGCTCAGCTCGACACCACCGAACAGAGGCAGCAATGCAACATAGCTAACATTAACAGTGCAGTGAATCCTGCTTGTGTCGTGATGTTCAGGACTGCAAAGCAGGCTGCCTTCACAGCTTGTTGTGTTTGTGGATATATTCCTGACTTTAATTATTCATAATATTGTCACATTATCTGTAAGATTAAAGTCAACTGTTGAACGGCGTATATTTTAAAGTAAAGGCTTTGCCATCCAGTAGAACCTGAAGCGCATGAAGTACAAACATCACTAATGTCAGATAACTTTGCCGACATGTGGCCAACAGTAATGTTTTAATGTTCTTCAATATTAAAACGATTGTATTGCTGCATAAACATGTGACATAAAAATCAGTCAGTACTTTTAAAAGTTTACGCTGCTGTAAAGTATATTGTTATAGTTCTTTACTTGATGAGTACAGGGACGTGGGCTGACATGTAATCCATTGTAAGCTGATTCTCTACTCTTTGTTTCAGATTATGTGTACTTTGAGAACTCCTCCAGCAACCCTTACCTGATCCGGAGAATAGAAGAGCTCAATAAGGTAGGTTGGCTTTTTGTTTTTTTCACAGTTTTATATTTCTCTCAAACAGCTGTGTGTACTGTAACCTGTTTACCTTCTGTAATGCACCAAAACTATAGAATATCCTTCCTATTCAAAGTAGTTACCAGGATGTTCTGGTGACTAATTTCATTTAAATGAGGGGGAAAATGAGACTAGTTGATTGCATTGTTAGTGTTGTGCTGAGCACCAGGAGGACTGCATCAGCCCGAGTGCTGATTGTTGAACACAGTGACTGACGGGTTAAGCCCCCAGTAACCCACCACAATGGTCGCTTTGCTCAGTGCCACAACCTCGTCTTGTACTTAGTTTTATTTATAGCCGCCATTAAGGCACAGGAAGCTGCTGGAGTATTGTTATTGAAGACTAAAATGCAGACAGAAAGGCCCACAAACAAACAGCAGCTGTACAGGCCTGGCAGCGCATTAAAAAGGAGGAGAACCCAGCATGTGGTGATGTCCATGAGATCAAGACTTCAGGCTGTCGGTGCCGGCAAACGGTTTTCAACCAAGTGTTTAAATGAACATTTTATTTTCACTTATTTAATGTGTCCACTTAGTTTTGAGCCACTGAAATGAAGGGACTAAAAAGGTTTTTAGTGTTTTTGTTCAACCCATCGAATTACAGCTGACAGTCTGCACTTCAACTGTCGTTTCATTCAAAATTCATTGTGGTGATGTACAGAAGCAAAATTAAGCAAAGTTGTCTCTGTCCATATATTTATGGACCTAACTGTGGGAGTAGAAAAAGTTAACTGGAAACCAAGACTTTAGTGTTTGTGTTTTTTCCCCACAAACTTACTGCAGTATCATTACAATGGTGGTAAAAACTGACACGATGGTTCACTCAGTTTCATCCCAACTGAGCAGTGCACGGCTGGTTGACAGGCTACAAACGTGTGACATGTGATGTCACGTGAAAATCTGCTCGCAACACTGGCAGGTTTGCCCACGCACAGGCTGCAAAGTGGAGGGCAGCACAGTGATTGATTAATCCATGGAGAATATCTCGAGTTGATTAATGTTGCTAGATGTCTGTTACGGCCCGGTCTTGGGGTACTGGAACGCAACATAAGGTTTGTAAGCAAAATGACCCCGGCCTGGTCCCCAAAACCACACCAAGCATCAGATTTTGAGCCATCATACATTACCATCTGATTGGCAACGGACACATTTTTCAGCATGACAATGATCCCGAGCCCACGAGGTGGCCAGGATGCATCTTAATTAGATGCCCGAACACCTCAACTGGCACCTTTTGATGTGGAGGAGTAGCGACTCTACTCTGACGCCTTTTAAAAGACTGAAATTTTTACATTTTGTCTTAAAAAACGTAAAACCTGATTGGAAACCTTCATTTTTGTACTGTGAAGACCACAATCATATTTAACGAATCCATTTCATAACTTGAAATGCAAACATAAACTGTGACTTTCAACAACTTGTGGACAAATTTTGAAAGCAAAGTTTTATATACAACTTTTCATCACTACTTACATAAACAATGCAAACTATTTAAAAATCAGCAGTAACAACAAGATGCAACACGGTGTATTTGTGCCTCTCCCAAAAATGCTTCCTGTCTCACACAAGCCAGAGGAGCGAATCACGCAGGAGCTGTATACCTTCTCCTGTCTCCTGACGGCTTCACATTTGCAGTCTGCCTTTGGCTTTTTGGCCAGTATCTGACATTCAGTAGTCACCTCATTGCTTTGACGCACAAAACCACAAAAAAAGTACACAGTAATCAGTAATCTGTAGACTTATTATGTTCTTGCATCAGAAGGATCTGTGAAAGCCAATGTAGCTCCAGTACTGGCTTTGTAAAGGTGTTCTAAAAAGTAAAAACCTGAGCTGTGTGAAAGATGTTTGAGAACGGAGCACCACCATGCTGCACAGCAGTTAGCAATGAGATGTTCCACAGGTGTCCTTTCCTTATATGTAGCACCAATAACGAAATCCAGCATACCCACCAGAGGAAAAGCGCACACAGCTACATGACACAACAGAGGCCACACACACTTTGGTTTGTAAGTCCAAAGAAAACAAGCCAGTGATTTGTCTACTGGTGATGAACTGTATGCTTGTTTCAAACTCATCTCCTGACTTTCAGAACCAGCTTTTGTTGTTGTTGTTGTTGTTGTTTTCCTTTTTTTCGAGTATTTACTTTGAGTACAGTGTAATCACGACAGACTTGTCATGATTTATAGATAATAATTTAGAATCTGGTCATTATCAAGGCTAAATAAGCCACCAGTGGCTTTAATCAAAGGAGGAGGAAGGTACAAAGTTTCAGTTTTTAGATGATTATGATGAGTAGGAGGGAATTACTCTAGTGCATCATTGTGGTTCTAATTTGTAATTACTGATTCTTCACTTGCAGACAGCCAATGGAAATGTGGAGGCAAAAGTGGTGTGTCTGTTCAGGAGGCGAGACATCTCGGGCAACCTCAACACTCTAGCTGACAGCAACGCAAGTGAGTAGCAACCAGTGAGCCAGAGCTCCTCCCAGTGCTCATCTTCTCCAGTCTGAGAGCAGCTATGATGTGGCTCCACTCTTTTAATAAACTTCACACTGCAACTCCAAAGCACTACTACACTAATGGTGTTTCAGAATTTTTACTCTAATTATTTATTTATTAAATGTTTACACAGTTTAAAATGAACCAGTAAAGGCTTTGATTCCCAACCCCCTGAACCACGGTCGGCCATGGTTGCCGGAAGGTCGCCGGTTCAATTCCCAGCTCTGTCTGTCTTGGTCGGTGTTTCCTTGGGCAAGACACTTCACCTACCGCCTACTGGTGATGGCCAGAGGGGCCGATGGTGCGATATGGCAGCCTGGCTTCTGTCAGTCTGCCCCAGGACAGCTGTGGCTACAACTGTAGCTGCCTCCACCAGTGTGTGAATGTGAGAGTGAATGAATAGTGGAACTGTAAAGTGCTTTGAGGGTCTCAAAAAGTGCTATATAAATGTAAATGTGTACACATATATACATGTAAATATAAATAATAATTATTACTATTATAAAATAAATGTATGAAATGCACTTACATTTGTACTGAAATTAGCCCAAAAACTGCTGGCAGCTACACGCTGGACTTAACTAACTGGTGGGACTCACACAAACACACTGTGCACGTTCTCTTGAGTCAGTTTGGCCCAAGCAGCTCCCACAGTGTTCAGTGTTCAGAGGGTCAGAACTGCAGGCTGCCAATTCCATCCACTCTATTCCCAAATTCTGAATGTGGTCTCTGATAAACTCCTTTCGTTGATGGCAAGTTATCATCTTGGAGTTCAGTCCCAGACTGTGGTGTAATGGGATTACCACAGTCTTGATATCTTGATTGCCTCCAATGATAACAAGCCTTGTTTTTTTCCAGTGAGGGAGATACCGCTCCACACCATCACATGCTTCTAACTCCACAAGCTAGGAGCCTGCAGACACTGTAACTGATTCAGTTACTGCAATCATTCACTATAACACCTGATAAGCTATTAGTGGCTGACACTGAGAAATCCTTCCAGTGGCTGGACTGAAAGACAGCACAGAGGCGCTAGTCATGGCAGCACAGGAACAAGCTCTGAGCACAAGATCCATAGAGGCTGGGGTCTGTCACACCAGGCAAGACCCCGGGTGCAGGCTGTGCAAAGACGGTCTGAAACAATCCAGCACATAACAGCACGGTGTAAGATGTGAGCAGGCAGGGCATACATGGAGCGCCATAACCAGCCGGTTCCACCCTATGAGCCCAGTGTCTGTTCTGTGTGTTATTAGAGGGTTGAAGCAGTGAGTTGTTGGTAATGGCATGCACACTGCTGGAAACTGATCACTCAGTCATTAGCCCCTCCCCAACACCAGCTCTACCTCCTTACTCCTCAGGCTGCAGTTCTGCAGACAAAGACACGCCCACACGGATGCATTGATAGTTCTCCCCCTCTCTGTCCATCAGCACACACACACACACACACACACACACACACACACACATGCTGTTTGGTTGTTTTTGTTTGTTTGGTTTTTCTTTTTAATGGTCATATGTTGGCGCTTGTAACATTTGTCCATAATGTGTGCCATCAGTGTGTCTGCTGGCAGCATTCATGTGTCCTCTTTAAAGGTATGGCTGCTCTTTAAAGGAGGCCGAGCAGTCTGTTTCCCATACGTGGTGGATTTAGGAGATGTAGCACACGAGCTGAACATCCCCAGCTGATCATTATTAAATAGCCATGCCGGTCTACATCTATCTATAATATTTAATATTTGCATTTATGTATTATTGTGCTAGATGCCAAAACTACATGTATATATGTGTGTGTAGGGTTTTTAGTGGTTTTTTTTGTTTTGTTTTGTTTTATTTTATCGCTAACTCTGTTTCTCTGGGTCTTTTCCCATGTGTTATAAATAAATCTTGGTACCGGTTTTATTTTGTTGTATTTATCCGTGACAACTTAAAGGCCAGTCCGTGAAAATACTGTCGGACATAAACCGATCCGTGGCGCAAAAAAGGTTGAAACCGCTGAGCTAAAACGGCTCTCGAAACATGCTCTTTTGATTTGAATTATGTAGTACTAAAAGCTCATGTTTGGCATCTGAAATGTGATGAATTTAATTTCTAGTGTGGCAGAAAACAGTTGAAGGTGACTGACTAAACGACGGCCTGCTGTGGTAACGGTTCTAAGGACACGATGTTCAGAGAATGCGGTTTAAATCCAGACTGATTTTTGCATGAATTAAGAGAGAGCTTTTTATAGGATAATTTGCAGATTCTATAGATTCCAAGTCACTGCTAATGTTAAACTTTGTTCATTAGTAAGTAGTACATGATAAGAACCACGATGTTTTCACCTAATTGCATTAGTCTTCGTCAGCAAAGCATGTAAGTGTCACACACACACACAAAGATTTGACCACAACATGTTATGTTACTGTAATATAATAAAGACTTCCCAACAAGTCTTGCACTGAACATAATTACAGAGAAAATGAGTCATTGTTGAGCTTTTTAATGGCTGTTAGCTTCCACTGTGCTATGTTAGCTCTCTAGTTAGCCACCAGTGCACTGCAGCCATGATGTGTGAGGTAGTAAAGAAGCAATGAGCTGATGCTGGATGGAGCAGGTCATTGCTCATGTATAATTGGCAGAAGGGGGGAAAATATTTGCAAGAGAAGACGATAATAATAAAATTAAGAATGACTTCTGGAGCTCAGAGCTTCACACTGTAACAACAGCCTGACTTCTTCAGTGATAATGAATGAGTGTGTCTGGCAGGTTTGCTGTGAGAAGGGAATTTTTCCCAGTGTGCCACAAAAAAGTGAATGCTTTTAGTTGGAAAAAAATTCGAACATGAATTGACTGTGGTGTATCACACTTGTGGATCATATCGTGTGTATTTGTTATGCTTCAATGCTTCAAGAGCACAATAGACCCATTACACACAAGTTTGGCCAAGTCAAATCCAGACTGTCCCCAGCCCTCGAACTCTCAGCCTGGGCCATGATAAGCTGCACAGTCTTTAAATAGAATATAATAGCCTTTTATTGTCGCTGTACGTATGCAACCATATTGTGGGTGCTCCACACCAGCTGTGGATCGTGTAAAAATATAAAGCGCTGTATTCTTACTTGCTTTGACTGCCTCATGCAAAAGGATAAAGTGGCTACTGCAGGATTCTAACAAACGCGTTGTTGTTTTGTCATTGAACATTAAACAGTGTGTCTAATAGGAAAAATGTTTTCAGGCCAGTCTTTGTTTGGTTTTGGTTTTTTTTACTCATGTCATAAAATAGCTTAATTTCCAAATGTATCCAGTTTTGCTCTGCAGGTGAAACTAACTAGCATTTGGAGTTCAAATACGTCTCGTTACAGGGTAGTTACAGTGTTCCTAATGTCACTGCTTAACTGGCTTATCAAGATTGTTGGTGCACTGAAGTATGACAGAGGCACACAGTGATCCATCGTTGACCTTTGTGGGTATAAGTAGTCCTGTTCTACTCTGGGTTGGTCGCTTCTAGGCCTCTTAGTGCTGAAGAAGTGCACGTTCTGTACTGCTGCTCGTTAGGACCAAACCTTGTTTATTGGACTCGCTTGTTTCATTGCTGCTCCCTCCTCTTCCTCCTTCTTTATACTCAAGTTCTTTATGCAGAACAAAAGGCCCTTGATCTGTCCACAGGGCCACAGCAACCAGTGAGTTAATTGTGATGCATCTGGAGTCTTTGTCAGATCGGGGACAGTGCGTTTCTAACAAAGTATGTGTTTTTCTCTAGAAATGTGCCCGTCGCTCCTTCTGTGTGTGCTGTGTCTTCTTTTGTGTGTGTGTGTGTGGAGTTGGGGATACATGTTGTGGAGGGGGATGGGCGCTTTCGGTTTGGCACACAGGGTTTCCTACTTTGTCTGGCAGGGACTAGCCGGACCGGTGAAGGGGGGGGGTTGAGAGGTTAACAGAAAAGGGGTGTGGCTTAAGGTACCATCCCTCTCTTTCTCTCCTGTGCCCTCACTGACAGGGTTTCCTGTGGTTCAGTGCAGGGGCGGGGTCCACAGAGATGGGAGTGAAGTAGTCCCTCCCCTCCTTCTTACAGCAAATCACTTGACCGCCTGAAATTCAGAATGCGCAATCTAGTGGCGAAACACACTCACACGTGTGGCTTCGTTTTTTCACATCTCTCAGTGTCTGAAAGTGTCTCATGGCTCTGCTAGTGTCAGATAATCAGATTGCTTTACAGCAAGTCCACTAATAATATTTACAGCAATACTAACCAGTGTCAACCTGCACTGCTCTGTGCTGACTGCTGCTTTAGTTTTAATCACTGGAAAATCTACTTTTTTAATTCTTGATTTTTTTGTCATTACAAAATTAGTGTGCAATTTTTTTTTATTTGAATATCTAAAGCAGCATCTCGCAGTCTTTGTTATTCAGTTACCGTGGTTGGACTGTTGCTCTGCACTTCATTCAGACTTGGCTTCGCTCACACTACAGGCGTCGATACCTCGGGAGTGTTTGTATGAATGAGTGAATGAGGCATGTAGTAAAAACACAAGAACCAGTCCAGTGGTTGCATGTGCAGTTTCTCTCCCTCTGTGCAGCAGTTTAATGTACACAGACTGAAATAAATAGCTGCTGTTATCTGTTTGCTTTTATGTCACTGCAACCATCTTTGGACTGCTTTGCCTATTTTCTAACCGCCGTGGGCCTGCTAACTGCTCTTAATGGTACTGCAGTTACTCACATGTTAATAGTAGTAACATTTTCTGCCATTTGGACCATTAAAGTTAACTTGAGGATTCACTTTTCAAAACTATTAGATTTTTTCCTACAAGGCTTAGTTTCATTTCTTTTTTCTTCTTCCACTTAAATGGGTGCAGGAATAAATCCTTGGCTATTACCCACCTTCACTGATTTCAAAACACTAAAAGTGTTTCTTTTCTTTTTTTAAACGCTAATTTTTTCTGAACACAACAATACAGCTTTTGGAGTTTGGAGATGTTATTTGCCAGGTTTTAATGAACCTTAAGGTTTGAACATGAGTACAACTCTCACAGAAACTCATCTGAGTTATCAACTCTAAGCTATATAATCGACTTGTTTTCAGCATGAATACATGACACACGTACACTTGAAGCCACATGGGGATAGATGAGAAAATGGCAGCTTTGTGGAGGAGCTCTGAGAGGAGTGAATCTGCAAGTGTGACTGTGGTCAGATTCTCAGGTTAGTGCTTCGCTTTCCCTGCGTCCTTATCAATCCTCCTACACAGCTTTCCTTGACCTCATGATGTTTTCCATCAAGGTCAGGACGAGTGAGTAGCAAAGGAGATGGGAGGTCATTTTTGGACATACCAAAGGTGTCTTCAGTCACAGGATTGTGTAGCAAAGCATCTCCAGTGTTTGCTGCAGTAAAACCAGTCTCTGCTGGAGGGTTTACTTGATTTGTCTTGTGATCTCAGTCACTGCATGAAGTTTCACCCATTTTTCTCTGCCTGCTGTGTCCACATTCAAACGTTACAAGTTATGTTATAGCTGTAAACTCAGAGGTGCGCGTCTTCAGTTCCTAACAGTGACTCTTGCTAATTCTGAGTTCTTTCTGTGTCTAGGAGAGTTTGAGGAGGAGTCAAAGCAGCCACAACTGTCTGAACAGCAGAAACACCAGCTCAAACACAGAGAACTCTTCCTGTCTCGACAGTTTGAATCTCTACCTGCCACTCACATACGGTAAGTGACTACCAGCAGAGCCTTATCACACACCTGCAGTTTAGTTACAGCTCTGACAACAGCCATGTGCATTTGGGACTGATCTGCTGAGAAATGGTCCTGGCTGTAACCATTCTCACCCATTGAAGGGGTGATCAAATCTGTCCCTGCACAGCACCATACATCACCGCTCCTGCCATCACTTATTCTTTCCTCTGTAGTCAATGAAGTCCTAAACTTGACGACTGAATTTGCTTTTAAACATTTGCCTATCAGTTCTAGTTTGTATTGTTACCTAGTTTGCTAAAGATTACCGTGATCGTAGAGAAAGACAGTTTGAGCGTGGTCATTGGTGTCAAGGACTCCAGAGCAATGCTGTACTCTTACATCAAAACAGACAGTTGAGCTATCCGCTTACTGTGACCCCGGAGGTGTTTCAGCCATGTGCTACTGAGAGGAGGCCCTGGACTGGGCCCAGGACACCAGGATCACACCTCTTGGCTGGTTTGGGAACACCTCTGTGTCTCTGCTTAGACTTCTGGCCTGAAACCTTGATCCAGACAGGCGATGAATGGATGCGTGTTATTCATATGTTGCAGCTTGTTAAAAGTCAAAATGATTTCAAGCAGCAAAAAAATGAGCAAGAAAGTTTTTGATTATGAGATGCACGAATTATAATGACCACAAAAAAGGCTTGACACTACTTTTTTTTTTTTTAATTTTTTTTTTTTAAATCCCCTTTTTTGGGGACTGAATGTGGCAGGGATGTCATCAAACCAGATTTTTCCTTCTTGTTTTACTTACTGAGAAGATGCATTTGTGTCTTTGACATCCTCTCTGTGCTCTCCTCAGGGGAAAATGTAACGTGACCCTTCTCAACGAAACAGATGTCTTAGCCGGGTACCTGGAGAAAGAGGTAAACATGCCATCTGTTTATTTGTCACATTACTTTGATACTTAATTGTTCGCTTCGATATTTCATATTGCAAAGAGAGTGGCACTGTGAAGTGGCTCTAACCTTTGCTCTGTTCTGTCCAGGACTGTTTCTTCTACTCACTCGTATTCGACCCTGTCCAGAAGACCCTGCTAGCAGATCAAGGCGAGATTCGGGTGGGCTCCAAATACCAGGCAGAGATCCCTGATAAGCTAGCTGAGGGTGAGCAGCAAGCGTGTTCAAGTTGTTTTAATACATTTACATTATTTACTTTGAGGAGGCGTTGGTGTATTAGTAGTTCAAGCCATTTGTCCCCGTCTCAGGTGAATCAGACACCCGGGTCCAAGAGAAGCTGGAGACCAAGGTGTGGGATCCCAACAACCAGCTCAAAGATCCTCAGATCGACCAGTTCCTGGTGGTAGCGAGGTAACGCTCGCCTGCCATCTGCCACCCGACTACATCGTCATTGCTACAGCTTGTTTCCATGGCAACTTCTAAATTCGCCAGTTTTTAGATCATGTTTAGCACCATCTTGTGTCAGTACAGAACGTGGCATCTTCAGGTTGGTTGGCTGGTTGTGGCCAGTAGACTTTATCATTATTATTAGATTGGATTAGTTTATATTAGCTCGCCAGTGACAGAACCGACCGCCAAACTCAGGGAAACGAGGGACTTCACGTTTGTGCTGTCGCTGGATGTAACAGTGAGTTTTATGTTAAGAAACAGAGCAGATACTGTCCACTTTCACTGTCTGAGTGATTCTTTGTTGTTTGGCTAGCTGCACGTTGTAAATGAGAACAGTGTGGAGGCGAGGCTGTGAGTCAGGTGACAGGTGGAGTCAGAAAGAGATTTTTCCTCGTGTGGCTGGATGTACCGAGTGGTGCGATCAGCTGATACGATCAGCGGTATTTTATATAATAAAATAATCTCTTTTATATTAGGATGCTAGGATTTCCAATCGTGCTTGGGTAAGAAACACAGTTATGTTTCCTTACATTTCACCGAGTTAGTGGTTCTGTTATTAGTTAGCTAACACAGTCCAAGTCTGTGAGCAACAAATAACCAACCTGGTGATGTCACACTCTAAACTGTACTAAAACATTAAACTTTAAGCACTGATTTCTTAAATCCAGCTGCACAGAGTTACGCTCAGTGCTGTAAATGAGCCTTTATACATGCAGTATTTCATGCCCACTTTAACATCACATTAGTTTTTATCAAACAGTGTAAATATGATGCGTGTTGTCACGGTACATAGTGTCATGCTACAGTGGAGTATGTAAAGCTTGCCTTTAAAGGCAAATCTAACTGAAGCTACCAGTCAGGTCACACAGGGCCTCAAATGGTTAACACTGATGTTTCCTGGTTTTTACTGAGCAGTCAGTGGTGTGTTTGTTTCAGGGCTGTGGGTACGTTTGCTCGGGCCCTGGACTGCAGCAGCTCCATCCGCCAGCCCAGCCTCCACATGAGTGCAGCTGCAGCATCCAGAGACATCACACTGGTGAGACATGAACACTAACCAAAGGTTGCTATCGTACTCCACCTGCACTAACACAGGAAATAATGAGCAATGACGGGGCAGTGCTGTGGGTGAATTTTTAGTTCATAGTAGGGCTGTGCGATATGACCAAAATCTCATATATAAGACATCTGTCGTCCTGATAACGATATAAATCACAAAAATGTAACATTTTCTGTAAATTCTGTGAATCTCAGGCAGCTCAACTTGCGTGAAGTGTTTCCACCTGGGCGTCACGTAGCTGGAGTCGAGTGTTTTAACCGATGCATGAAACGAGACATTTTAGACATAAGTTGTAACGGTTCCACGATTATCAGTTTTTTGGGTCATACTTTGGGTGATAATGGTTTTATGACGCCCAGCCCTACTTTGTGTGTCACAAAGGGGATTTGTGCACAACAGCTGACTTGCAGGGTTCTGTATTGTTTGTGTGCGATGGAAAACTTTGGTCAGTCGTCTTACTCCCTGTCTCTGCCTTTAGTTCCATGCTATGGACACACTGCAGAAGAACAACTATGACCTGGCCAAAGCCATGTCCACCTTGGTTCCTCAGGGAGGTCCGGTGCTCTGCCGCGATGAGATGGAGGAGTGGAGCGCCTCTGAGGCCATGCTGTTTGAGGAGGCGCTGGAGAAATACGGCAAAGACTTCAATGACATCCGCCAGGACTTTGTAAGCTCTCCTCAGTGTTTTTCTCTCACATTATTCACGTGGGCATTTGAACAGTAGTGACACAGATATTCAGTGCTGAAGAGGAAGTTTAAGCTGCACTCTGCACTCTGGGATCAGCAGATGTTTCCCTTCTCTCCCTCAGCTGCCCTGGAAATCCCTAGCTAGTGTGGTCCAGTTCTACTACATGTGGAAGACTACTGACCGTTACATCCAGCAGGTTTGTCGACAGCATGTTGTGTTTAACGGCATCAGCAAACACTTTCAGATGTTTTGTTTTCAACAAAAATCTCCCGCTCTCTCCACGTCTTCTCTCAGAAACGACTGAAAGCAGCAGAAGCAGACAGCAAGCTGAAGCAGGTGTACATCCCTACCTAGTGAGTATTGATCACAGCTATCAAGTTTACTAGTTTACAAGTTTACCATTACTATTGGGGACCACCTAATGTGCTTTGGGTTGTTATCGCAACGCAGCCAGAGGTCACATGACACCATTTGTATACAACACCAGCGTCACAACAAAGGAGGACGTCGAGGTGATTGTTGTCAGACTCTGTGACCGCAGCGTTCTGTTTTTGTGTCGCCGGGTTTCAAGCGTGGCGTTGTTTTATTTTTGTGAAAAAGATGCTCTCAGGAGTCATTGATGCCACTCAGCAGCCAATGGCATGCAGTCTGTTGGCGTTACACCTTCAGACCGCCTTGGATCGCTTTGAACCCCGACTGAGTCTGCAAGCTTCAGAAGGGGAGGACTGGGACTGTTGTCAGAGTATCAAGAGCTACCACAGACATGCTCAGCAAAGTGGCTGCAGCTAGGCGTGGGAATAGAGAGCTCATGTAGAGAACAGTGGTCCGTCAGTCTGCTGGCCACGGATCACGCTAATCGGTCCATTTATGCTACAATCAGTTGGGCAGATGTTTAAGGAGCCCCAGCAAAGTGTTGATTGAATAAAGGAATGAAAACACTGTTCAAACAGTAAAGACTTTATCATTAGATGTTGGGAAATATGATGCTGGATTTGTGATTGTCATTAGCTATTTAAGCCACAGTCATTAAAGTCTTACCATAGATTTAATTAGTTTAAAATGTCACTTTTGGATTACCGTAATGAATAAAGATATTATAGTAGCACAGCTTAAAATAAATACAAGTTACAAATGTAACAAAATAAGTATAATAAATGTAACAAAAGCCAAACAACTAAAAACTGTTTAACGCAGAAGCATTCTAACAAATAAGCCATGAGGTATTATGACGTGAGGCAGTAAACCAGCACCTTTCAGTATGTAGGAGAACTGAACCACATGATGGAACATGCTTCACTAATTGTTGAATAACTCTGTCCTCCTTCACCAGTACCAAACCCAACCCCAACCAGATCATGGTGCCCAGCAGCAAGCCTGGGATGAACGGAGCGGCGGGCTTTCAGAAGGGACTCAGCTGTGAGAGCTGCCACAGTAAGTGTGCACACAGGCTGGGTTTAGATAAAGTCTGACCCACACTCGTTTGCAGTGGGAGTGTTGACTGTCCACACGCACACATTAAAATAGATGTAAATACAGTCTTTCTTTCTTATGCCACCAACTTGTTCTGATTACCGGCGATCACAGAAGACCCATGTATTACTGGCAGGTGTTCATCGAGGCACCTGGACCTGACAGATACAGGTGCTAACTCACTAAATTGTTTGTCTCCAACCCAGCGGCTCAGTCTCCTCAGTGGTACGCCTGGGGTCCCCCAAACATGCAGTGCAGATTGTGCGCCTCCTGTTGGATTTACTGGAAGAAGTACGGAGGTCTGAAGACTCCCACACAGCTTGAGGGTGCTGCTAGAGCTGGCTCTGTAAGTCTCCCCATCGGCTCTTTCTTTAGAAATGTGTTTGAATGAAAAGCAGTAAAGAAATCCACATGAGCTAGTCAGCAGACTTGGAGTGTTTTGGGCTGTCTTGCACCTCCTTAAGACTAAATCTGTTCTTTCTGTCCGTCCAGGAGTCAGGCCCTCGTGGTCACATGACACGCCAGGAGGTACAGGGAATGTCACCGTTCACCCGCAACGAGGGTCGAGCCAAACTGCTGGCCAAGAACCGCCAGACATTCATCCTGCAGACCACCAAGCTCACCCGCATTGCTCGGCGGGTGTGCGAAGACATTCTGCAGCCTCGACGTGCTGCTCGACGCCCCTACGCCTCCATCAACGCCAACGCTGTCAAGGCTGAGTGTATGTGCACACTCACCCCCTCTTTCTTCTAGGCTCATTTGAACCTACTAACAAGCAGCAAGTTTGACAGCTTTGTCCTTCAGTGATGTTTTCAAACCTCCTTAAATGAGTTCAACAGAGTTTATTTTTTTATTTCCTCAGGTATGATCAGGCTGCCCAAAGCCACAAAAACTCCAGTGAAGAGCAAGCTGGTGCCTCGACAGTCACTGGCCACCATAGTGAAGGATTTGGGTAAGAACGCAGAATGTGACCAGCGCACTGAATATGAAGCTGTTCCAAGTTAATGCTTCCTTTAGATTATACCACATGTAATTATTAAAGTCCTCTACTGCCTGTGATGCCACATGTAGGTTAGTGTGCCTTCAGCCAATCAGCTGAGTTCAGTTTGTGTGATTTGGACTACTTTAATTTTTAGCACAAAAGGACGAGAGCACCGTAGTAAAGTAGAAACAGCTCCATTATGCTGCTAACACCTTCAGCTCTTTGCAAGCACCTGCACCGACACCATGCTAACACTAGGCTAGCCAAGAACCCAGAGTAACGCTAAAGCTGAGCGAATGCAGACCCCAGATCAGCAGTCAGACCCTGAACTTCAGCAGGTACCAAACTGATGAGCCGTCTGGCTGCAGCAGTAGAATCACCGTGACGATCGCTTTAAAGTGTCTTCATTTGTGCGTTGTCGGCGTTGTCCATACCTTACTGCTAAGACAAGCATCACGTGTGTCTTCATAAGGATATGGATTTGTGTTGCTGTGTGGGACTGTAGCCTGAGGTTTATGTTGTTAAATGGTGATTATGAGACGATGTGTTTCAGGATATTTATTGACAGAGTAAATCACTAAATCTTATCAGCCTTTTTTCTCTCGTCAAGCCTTGAGTGTCTTAGAAACACTGTTTGTTGGCCTTGTTTTTGAAAGATGCTAAAGAGATAAACTTGCCCTGCTGCTTTTGTCTTCGCAGCCATCTCTGCTCCTCTGAAACTGAAGGCAACCAGAGGACCCCCGACACCCATCAACAGGAACCAGGCCAACCAGCCTCGAGTGGGCCAGAGCCTGCTGGGGAAGAGAAGCTTTGAAAGCGTCAGTGTTCTTCTCACATGGCTTATATTTAAGAAAATATGCTCCTTTTGTAACTGCTACAACACACTCATCTGCTGCCTGTTTTCATTCTTTTCCTCAGAGTGTGCATGTAATTTCACTCCTCACAGAACTAATGGCTGCTAATTTCTTGCATTTTATGTTGGGGCCTGCTGGGCAGCTTGTAGTATACTACTGCATCATTAAATCCAAAAAGTGGTGGAAAGCCAGCATGTTTTACTCTCGTGTTTCCTTTTTGCACTGCAGTCTGATCAATTGTTGTTTTCTTCATTGGTTCACAGGCTGCAGGAGTGCCATACCCAGCCAATGGGAGGCCATATACTTCAGGTATGAGAACCACCTCTCAGTCTGTCATCAAGCGGCAGAAAGTGAGCCAGGGAGAAGCTCCCAACCCTGTGGTGTTTGTTGCCACAAAGGACACCAGGTACATGGCAGCACAGCACTTCCTGATTTACCACAGTAGATCATCAATGCCCCAACTTAACTAAAGTCGGCAGTCTTTAGCACACAGACATGCACAGTCAGCAGGATCACACACAGACGGGTGTCATCAGAGTGACTTGGGTATTACACACAGTGTTAGCTAATTGAAGCATTATTGTGTCAGAGTGGATGTGTGTTCTTATCACTGGTCTCTGTGAACCAGGGCTCTGAGGAAACATCTCACCCAGTCTGAGATGCGCCGGGCAGCAAGGAAACCTCACCTCCTGGTCCGGATCAAACTGCCGCCGCCGCCACGCTCCCTAGCCATGCCCCTCGTCCCCTCCAACACCAGCGAGCCCATCGTCCTGGAGGACTGAAAATGAGGGCTGAGGGTGGTCTTTTAACAGGACATGGGGGTGGGGTGGGCAGTGGGAGGGGCTGTGTTTAAGCCATCACTTATAGGCAGCACAGTACAGCATACAGTAGTCTTCTTTTTTTTTTCCTCCCCCATTTTCAGTGTCATGTTCCTTTTAGTCCTCTTTTACTTCCCATAAGTTAATGTGTTTCTCTCTCTGTCACACACACACACACACACACACACACACACCTATTCAGTAAGCACACATTAAACCCTCAGGGCTCCGGCATACATGCTGAATTGGTCGCCAATGGTAACCCTGCCTCGGCTCCGTACCATTTATACCAGAACTTAGAGTGCAGTGTTGTCCTGAGTGGTAGGCGTCGCCACTATCGGAGGAGAACTCACAACCAGAAGCAGATCATTTTTTAAAGTTTCCAGTCTGTTCTGTGCACTCGGAGGCTCTGAGCTGCTGTGCTCTGGTCATTGAAATAGTGTTAAAATCCAACACACAGCAGCAATGGCACAAATGCTGAGAGGCACGACTGGCTGAAGTGACAGCAGAGCAGCATCTCGTACCAGCAGATGTCACATCAGTTTGTTGTAGAGCAGCAGCCAGCGTGATGGAGCCCTCACACTCACACTTGCCCTGCTTTTAAATGTGTCATTTAAATTCATATATTTTTCTTCCTGAAGCAATGGTGATAAAGCAGACATTGTTTGACTTTCCCGTCTCTTATCTTTGTGTAAATATATGCATCACTGAAGGAGCGACACCCTTACAGGACTGTAGGACAGCTTGAGCAGGCCCAGAGTTTGCCTCGGTTTCAGGATTCCTCTCGAGCCTCCTTTCCTCCATCCTAGCAGAGCAGAATCATCGGGTGGGCTGTGGTGATGGAGGGAAATGTGGTGTTAGTCTGCTCCGTGTTGTAACTCTTTCCATGGCTGCAGTCTGTCATTCAGGCCTGGAAACGTTCAACACACTTGACTTTACGTTCAGTTCTCTCATTTTAGGAACAAACCTCAGAGATGCAGGTGTGCACACCTGTCCACCCACTGGAACGGTGTGTAAATGTCACAGGGTCGGACCTAGACTTTACAAAGACGCAGAATCGGAGCCTCATACAAACCTGTTTCCTTCTTCTGGAGCTCCGTCCATTATTGAACCCTCGGTATCAAAATAAGAGTTTGAGCTGATTGTGTTTACTAACTGAAAACACTGAAGACTTCGTCTGCAGTTGTTTTTGGTTTAGTTTGTTCCCCTCACTCAGTGCGTCTGCACAGAGGAAATGGTAAATCACTACTCTGGGCAGCAGCCAATCAGGTTTTATTCCAACAGCCACTCTGTGCTATGCTTACTGTAAATTGTTAGTACATACAGTAGGAGAGGTGCAGCCGACAACAGAGGCTGCTTACAACTCAGTTATCATGAATTTGGCTTTGAGATCATGTGTGGGATTTCTGCAGAAGTCCAAAACGAAGCCATAATGTGCAGGAGAACAGGCAGCGAGACAGTCTGAAGGAACAGGACGGTGTTCCTGATGTTAGTGGTCAGTTCATAAATGTGGGTCGAATCAAGCAGAAAATGTATGCAAAAACACGGGGCTCTAGGAGTGGAGTCAAATGGGAAACACACCTTGACCTTTGACCCTTATGTCTTCATGCAGCCTTCATCCTGTTCTGTACATGTGCTGATGTTTTGGTTCTGACGGGATGTGAGGACTGTGCGGAGGACTCTTCTGCTGTTTGTGGTTTTTCTTTTCTCTTTGTACCTTTATCGGAGGGAGAGTGCTGAAACCGAGCTGTTGGATCCTTACGATTCCTCTGCGTCTGCGGCAGTGATGACTTTTTTAAGCAGATTTGGTCCCGATGTGAGCTTTGTAATATTTCCTCTCAAAAAAGAAATTGAATTGTCAAGTTTGTAGCAAATGCTAATGTGTGTAAAGAAAACTGCAGAAGTGGAATATTGAAAACTTTTAGTTTTGGTTTGTTTGTTTTTAATTTTGTACATCTGAGGTGTGTAACTCTGTTAATGAGGAGACTGCGCTAACAGGCTACTGTACGTGTGAAGCATCTCTCCTTCATCGGGTGGGTGGACTGCTTCTTTTAACCAGGACTGACCTTCAAAAGGGACAGGGTGTGGATTTTTTTAATGATGGAGAGACAAACATGCCACAAGTGAAACTTTTTCTCAAGTGTTTTTTATTCCGATGTCTCTGTATCCTTTAATGTATCTTGATAAGAAAAAAAATAAAGATTTTTTTTTTCTTCGTGGTCAGACATCTTTCACATCTGCTGCCTCACATCAAACAGCTGGAGCTTTTCACACTGTCAGCCTGATTGTGGTTTTGTTCTCTTGGTACACAGCAAAGGCCTCCTCTTGGAAATGTTTCAAGCATTTCTCCATTTTTATACTTTGACATGTAAAGAGCATAGAGTCCTGACCCACACGCCACATGGGGAGCTTACAGACACAGCGGCCGACCCC
Organism: Haplochromis burtoni; assembly: GCF_018398535.1. NCBI lineage: Eukaryota > Metazoa > Chordata > Actinopteri > Cichliformes > Cichlidae > Haplochromis > Haplochromis burtoni. The sequence continues at coordinate 219,303 of NW_024582799.1, forward strand.
ATTCTGACCTACACTGTTGTCATGTTTCTTTTTATCCAGTTTAGTCTGACAGGACCCCGCTGTGTGTTCTTGCTTCTGCTTCTCTGTGACGTCCTGGAGGTCATGACTGACTGCAAACTGGTCCAAGCAAAAATGTGACAAACATACGAAAAATAGGAAATCAGGGCAAACACATTTTCACACCACTGTAAATAAAAACCTCAAAGGTGCCATTTGGATATAAAGTGTCAGTTTTAGCAATGACTTCAGTCATTTCTTCATCAGGACCATAGATTTCTGATCATGGCACATTTTTGTAATTTCCCTTCTGTATATCACCACAGACGGGTTTAAATGAAACAGCTTGTGACTGAAGTGCAGACTTCCAGCTTTAATCGCTGATGGGGTTCTGAGCTCGCTCAGGTTTTCTCGAAACCTTGTGAATGTGATCAGTTGAGAACGAGAGTTTCCACAGTGACACCTTGATCGGCAGCACAGGCTCAAAAGTAATTAGCTCACTGACAAGCAGCTTCATGGCCAGGTGAGGCGTGTTCCTTTGCTCTTTAATAATAAATGCAACAGATTAAAGAGATGTTAATGCGATAGCCAGCGCCAACCTCTGATGCCGACAGCTTTGGTAGTTAAACAGTCTTTTTGCTCTTACAGAGAACGAAGCCACGGGCCAGCTTAGCAACATCCCAAACACCCTGAAAGAAAACTGAAGTGGTGATCACAGAATTCTTTCTTTGGTTAAGGAAAAAGCTTCAGTGGGACCTTTAAACAGGCCCATGCAGAGTAGAAGACAGAGTTCTGTACATGTGAGCTGAAGCAAAGATTCAGCACTGATAGCAGAGATGGGTTATTTCTGCTAAACAATGCAATACTGCAAAACACATTCATTTCACCTATAAATAATAATAATACATTTTTGAGGGTGCTTTTCAAGAACCCAAGGTCACCTTACAAAGAACAAAATAAAATGAGCAATAGTCATAAAATAAGTTAAAATTGCAACACAGAACTTGACAACAGATAAAATCAGCTTTCTTATGGCTGGAGGAGAGTTCCAGAGCCCAGGAGCAGAGGCACTGAAGGCTCTGCTCCCCACAGGGAGAAGACGTCCGGAACAGTAAGATGAATAGTAGATGAGGATCTGAGAGGGCGGGAAACAGTGGTGATATGAAGCAGTATGTCATGATTTATGAGATGAATCATCACTTTGTATATTCTGGACATTTTAATGACCACTAAATCACTCTGATCATTTACTTTCCACACGTTCCAGCTTTTCCCAAAAAACTGGTGGCTTTTGGGGAGAGCACTTAGGGCCAAATGAAGAAAAAGAATTGTGTCAATTTTGAGATTAAAGTCGAAATTTCGACATTAAACTACAAATAGTATATCGGACTGGACGTGTGGAAATATTTTTGATGCCTGCACCTCAGAACGCCACAGTAAAGACGATGTTGCTTGCAACAACTTGCTAGAAGCAGCCTGCTGCAGACACTGAAGGATCTGAGCCTTCATCGAGAGTAAAGCTGGCTCAGGCCTTTTTTGTTGGCAGACCACTCCAGCTTGTGATCCAGATGAACTCCCAGATACTTCTGGACTTGACTATTTTGACATCAATCCCACCAATGCAGACAGGGATCTGCTTCTGCCAAAGTCCAGCACCAGCTCCTTTGTTTTGGCCACAGTCAGCTGCAGGTGGTTCACCTCACACCACCTCAGTGATCAATCAGTCCTGTGTACTCCTTTTCTCTTCCCATCTCCATGCTTCCAATAATGGGCGTGTCATCAGAGGATTCCTGGAGGAGACAGGTTTCTGTGACGTACTAGAAGCCTGCACAACTTTGACTGTTTTCAAGTATTGGTTTTCGGCATCACAGGGAAATAATGAGAGCCTTGGTTGGAGGGCACGGAGCAGGAAAAACCTGCAGCAGACACCAGAACCATCACATAAACCAGAGTTTTAGATTTTCTGCAGTGTTTTCACTCAGATCAGCTCAGCCGCATGAAATATTTCACTAGTTTCACCAGAAACATGAGAGAATTTGTCAGTGCCCAAGGAAATGTCCAAAGGTGCTTAGTTAGACTCTGAGTGGAAAGACTTTGTACACTGACCTTCAGATGGCTTTAATGTTCAGACCTGTAGCAGAGATCAGGCTCTGGTCTTTAGGAGCAGGGCTGTGTTCCAATAACCTGTAGAAAGGTTCCTAACAGAGACGTGACCCAGAAGGACTTGTGTGGCGTCTATAATAAGAGTGTTCCAATACTCCAAATATTAAGGAAAGGCGCTTTAGTGCTTCCTTTATTGCTCCTTTAGCAAAGATACAGAGGACCATCATTAATCCACAGTAATGGACCATAGCTGAAAACAGCAACATAACAAAGTGGAGCAGAAAGCTTAACTAACTGCATTTTCATTCCATGCAATAACCTGCTGGTGTAATTAAAGTTTTTAGCATCAAATGCACAGCTGAAGTCTGAACATCACACTGGTGGAATAAAAACTACTTCCTGTTTCGTTGTTGCTGCATGAACGCAAAATGTTGTATGATGTAAATCAGGGGTGTCAGCCCTACTTAATCCACGGTTACCAACCGGCCCACAGCAAAGCGCTCCCTGCAGACGTCATTGTGACGTAGAGCCGAGCGCACCTGAGCAGCGTTTGTGCTGAGAGGCTGAGCGGAGGTTTAAATGACAGCCGCGCAGCGCGTGCTTCGGTGCTCGTGACCCAGGGACAGCAGGCGCGTGGAGGCTCGTGGCCTTGTTGACGGTGCAGGTTTCATTGGTTTCTGTTCGTCAGACGCAGTTTCTCACCCCCCACAGCCTTACACGCAGCTCTGCATTTGCAGCCATGTTTAAGGTAACCGCAGCACCTTTTAGCGCCTCCACATGTAGCTGCTCCTTGTCCTACACACATGCTTCAATTACCCACTTCAAGAAGTGAAGTGGGTAATTGAAGCATGTGTGTAGTTATCAGGATCGGGGGTCTACGGTTATTCCTGAAGGTCTGTGAAGCAGCAGAGCTTTTATATCAGCGTGCGCTTTTTATCCCATGGTGAGAATAGTTGGTTCTGTGAAACTAGTTTGATTTTTCAAACAAGTGGTTGCAGTGCGTGCTGGTCCATGACCCTGGTTGCTTTTCTTGTACTGGGGTCCTGCTGGTAGGACTAACTTAGCCACAGATCTAAGTTTGTTTTTTTAAATATATAAAAGTAACAACAATTGTGCCTCCTTAGCTGAATCCTGCTGATAGACTTAAACTGTAAGTTACATGAATTCAGACAATTTCATACTGCCACAAAGTTACTGTGAGCTTATTTAGCTCAGTGTGCTTTTGCAGCAATTGCGGTAACCAGCCTGGCTGAGGACGGTGAGGGTCAGTCTATGCAGGTCAGACTTTAGGAAGTACCCCTCGGGTCTCTTTGACACATGGGGTGCAGCCAGTTCTAAAGCATGACTCTGCTTAGATTGCAAAACAAATGTGAGTTACGCTCAGCTGGCTGTCCTAAAGAAAAGTTCTCTGGTTTGTATCTGCTACGTTTGAGTTTACTGTCCATCTGGTTGTAATTATGTGAGTGTTTTTCTTAAAGTGGAATAGCAAAGTTGAAGAGCTGACTGGCTCCCTATCAAAGCTGGTTATTCAGTTCCTGTGGTCTGTGTCCTGCGGTCACTTTTGAAAGACTTCATGTATGCTGACCATGTCCTGATGAGATTTGTCATTTGCACTTAAACTGCTGTCATTTCAGTGGAGAACCCGGTACATTGTATATAGTCTATATTTATAGCTATACAATCTGTTTTTAGACATTAAATCCCATCATTTTAAGCAGATGTTGAAATTGCTTTCCAATATCAAGCACCTTGAGGTGACTCTTGTGATTTGGTGCTATACAGTGAAAATTATCAGAAAGACCAGGCAGAACTCGATACATGTTTAAACCGCTGACTTCTCTCTTTACAGACCAGTAGCAAAGACTTGTTTCTGCCTTCACCTGAGCTACTGGACAGCATGCAGTCTGTGGAGGAATCTGACGGTGACTGTGGTGGAAGCGCCGTATCGTTGGCCGAAGCCCTGCTCCCTGTGACGGAGTCCTCACCACCTCCAATCCCCTGGGTCTGCTCAACCCGCTACAAGACGGAGCTCTGCACCACTTACTCAGATGATGGTTTCTGCAAGTATGCCGAGCGCTGCCAGTTTGCCCACGGCCTCCACGAACTCCACGTTCCCTCACACCATCCAAAGTACAAGACCGAGTTGTGTCGCAGCTACCACACAGATGGCTACTGCTACTATGGCAACCGTTGCCTGTTTGTCCACAGTCCCACAGAGCAACGCCCCACCCTCCGTCGTCGCAGGAACGTCCCGTGCCGCACCTTCCGTGCCTTTGGGATTTGTCCCTTTGGAACCCGCTGTAACTTCCTGCATGTGGAGGGTAAAGATGAAGACGGCCGTCACGATTTGGCCAGTGTTGGTGAAAAGACCGCATTTGTGCAAAAGCCCAATGGGTGGAAACCTCGAGGGGCTCTGTGCCGCACCTTCAGCACCTTTGGTTTCTGCCTGTACGGAACCCGCTGTCACTTCCAGCACGGCCTCCCTAACAGGATAAAAACCTCCAGTCAACACAATGGGTTGCTGTCCACATGCGCGTCACGTTTGCCTTCTGCATCAGATTCTTCAGCCTCATCATCTCCTCCACCCACCACCCCAGAAGCACTAGCACACAATGCTTTCACCTTCTCCAGTCAGCACTTAAATGATCTGCTCCTGCCACTGGCCCTCCACCTGCAGAAGCTGGAGAGCACGAAGGCCCAGGATATCTGGGCCAACAGGATGCTCTAAACTGCTGCTGAACACTTTCTTTTTTTCTTTTTTTAATATGTAATTCCCCCCACTTTACCCCAAGGGTTTTTTTTTTGTATATATGTTCCAATTGACTTGAGCTTGTTTCAGAAGGCCCAAGCAGGCCTTGGCAAACATGACTATTCAGTCATGGATCAGTCTGGAGTAGCTCTGGAAAGAGAATCTTACAGGTGCAGCTATATGTGTAATATTTTTAATTGTACATGGCTATATGTCTGCCCAAAGCACTGTAAATAAACCATGTTGCTTTTTTTACTAACTGCTGTGTTTGTGTGTTTGGCTGGGCTGGATTAAAGTTGTGGGGTGACTGACAGAAGTCCAGTAGCTGCCTTTTCAAGCACAAGCGAGGCTGGCGTTTGTCAGTCTTAATCAGCAGCTGCTGAAACTGTCTTAAAACTCCGAAGCTTCCTTCCAATAAAGAATGGGATGGTTGGCTGGGACCGTGCTCATGGGACCAAAGACAAGAGTCTTGGGCTCAAACTGAAAGTTGGCCTATAATCAGCTCTGGCTGGTGTACGTCCGGGTTAGTTTAATGTGGAGGCGATGGTGAAATGTTTATACTAGACCTCCGTATAGGACGTCTAAAGAGTATTTTAAAGAGACACGACCTTCAACCAACCAATCCCGTCTACTGATACTCTGCGGCCAATCACTGGCCTTAACCTCCTGGTACAGAGCGTCAACAGGTAGACTTGGGAGGGTAAAGGTAGCTCGAGGCTGTAAGCATAGAGCTAAATCTTTTTAGGCTTTAGTTAAATTGCACCTCTGAGCTGTTTCGTCAGGACGATATTGTGAGACAGTAAACTGGACCTCGCTGCCTTATTTTGAAGGGTACAGCGGATGTCTTGGTCATGATTGCTAGCTTGATGTTATGGAGCTGCTAGTGTATCGGACAGCTACCCTGGTGTGAACTTTATTTCAGGCGCTAAAGACCTCCAGTCCCCCTTTGTTCCAGTTTAGAAGGTAAAGTCTAACGTTGCATGATACTGGGAAGGCCTGGTGTTGTTCTGTCCTCCTTCTGATGCTAGCTTTTAGCATCATGTATTTTAGCTAACTGTAGCTGTATTTAGCTGTATTTGATGCGACAGTTTTATAAAGACACAACGGTCATTTCATTCGTTACTGTATTGTAATAGGTTTGTTATCGTGGTTTCTTTCAAAGTGCGGTGGTTTCTTCCAGCTAACTGAATAAAACCAGAGTTGACTTTGTTAGCATGCTGAATGAGTGCGGTGGTTCGGAGAAACCACGGGCCACAGCTGAAAAAGGTCCCCAATACGTGACGGTCCGCAGTGAAGACGTTTATAGACGAGAAAACGTTTTGGGAAGCACACACGTATGTTTTAGCTAACCCTGTAGTGTGTACCCGAGGACACGTGAAGTTCCGTAAAGCTTTACCGCCAAACGCGGTGTTTTGCTGTGAGATGCGGAGAAGGCATGAACGTAACGTGATCTTTCTTGCTAGTTTGAGTGATTTCGGTGAACATGGCGGACCGGGAGGAGCGCCGGTTCGCCGAGGTTTCCCGGGAGTCTGTCAGACTGATGGCGGAGGGCGCAGGTGTGGAGCTCGGTGACGATGTGGCGGCTCTGCTGGCCGAGGACGTGTGTTACCGACTCAGGGAGGCCACGCAGGTCAGTGATGCCTGGATGCATAGATAATGTTCTGACTTTGGGAGAAGTTCGTGTTAGGTGTACGTGGTAATGTTTTGCTGTCCCCAACAGAGCAGCTCTCAGTTTATGAGACATGCCAAGAGGAGGAAGCTGACGGTGGAGGACTTCAACAGAGCTCTGCGCTGGAGCAACGTGGAGGTAGCGTGTAATTTCCATATCCGATCTCCCTCAGGTGATAGCATGTCTGATGTGAGGGAACTCCTTCATGTTTCTGTCTCTGTTCTTTACCAGGCCATCTGCGGCTATGGAGCCCAGGATGCGCTGCCTTTCCGTTCAGTGAAAGAAGGCGAGCTCTTCTTTGTTGAGGATCGGGACGTCAATCTGGTCGAGCTGGCGCTGGCTACCAACATCCCCAAAGGCTGTGCTGAGACCATGGTGCGAGGTACGCTACGCTGCTATGTTCCACAGACAGGCTCATCCTCTATGCTCTGTCATATCCATATTCACGTGATGAGTTTACTAATGATGTTTCATGTTTGCCTGCAGTCAATGTGTCATACCTGGATGGTAAAGGTAACCTGGAGCCTCAGGGTACAGGTGAGACGCACAGCAGGCATAACCTAACCCACAGTTGTTGTACTTGGACCTGTAGATAGAATAAAGTAGCTAATACTCTAAAAACTGAGCTCCACCTTTCACTGAGAGCATCATTGTTATCCTGTTAGAAAATCTCAGTGTTTGTCTGTGTTAAACTGTCCCAGTTCCTACAGCAGTACAGTCTCTGTCAGATGACTTACTGAAGTACTACCAGCAGATCACAAGGGCCATCTTAGGAGAGGACCCGCATCTCATGAAGGTGAGCTGCTACAGACAGAGCAGACTTTTTGTTGTGAACAGGCTAAACGACGCTTGTGTGTGTTTCAGGTGGCTCTGCTGGACCTCCAGTCTAACTCCAAGATTGCAGCCCTGCTTCCGTACTTTGTTTATGTCATCAGTGGAGTAAGTTTTAGGGTTACACAAATCAGCATTTATGATTCTCATCACCAGTTTTGTTAGGAATGCTTGGTGTGTTTAGTAAGAGAAAATATCGTAGCATGACACATGAATCAGACCTATCTCATAACTGGAAGCGCTTTTAACTCTACACGGTAACCTACGTGACCTCGGCTTGAGTGGCGTCGAAGGTTCTGATTATGTCGTCAGTTAGGATGTAGATTTCCTGAACCTGTTGACCGGTGTTTCAGCTGATCATGGATTCGGTTTGTCTTCCAGGTAAAGTCGGTAAGCCACGACCTGGAGCAGCTTAACAGACTAATGCACATGGTGAAGAGCCTGGTCCAGAATCCCTACCTGTACCTGGGCTCGTATGTACGCAGCCTGGTCTCCAGTGTCATGTACTGCATCCTAGAGCCACTGGCAGCCTCCATTAACCCACTCAACGACCACTGGACTCTCAGGGACTACGCTGCCCTGCTCCTCAGCCACATCTTTTGGTGAGCAGATTTTCCGTGGATGCTTAGGCAAGCTTGGACTAAAATTGTTAGCCAGTCAGGATTTAACATCAGTGTTGAGAATTCAAAACTACTGTAGCGTTAGCCTGTTTTACAGTAAATATGGAGCATCAAAGAACCTGTGTTGCTACAATGTTACCAGTCTGACTAATGTTAGCAGGCTGTTGCTAAGGGCAACATTAACATTCACTCGGCGTTTGCGTTAAAAATGGAAATCCAACAGTCGCTCTTCTTTCTGGTGTTTCTTCTGCAGGACTCATGGTGATCTGGTAAGTGGTCTCTACCACCAGATCGTGCTTTCGCTCCAGAAGGTTCTGTCTGACCCAGTGAGACCACTGTGCTCCCACTATGGAGCTGTTGTGGGCCTTCATGCTTTGGGATGGAAGGTATGGCCACAGCTTCTACATTAGTAAATATTTGACAGTTATAGATTAGATTGGGCCCATGTTCAGTCGATATTTTCAAACAAATCATTCCCTAAATGAAAAATCTCACATCTTGATTATTTAGCTGTGAAATATTTGCAAACCTGCATGCCGTTACTGTTTTTATTGCTGTTGAGTGCTCCACTGCTACCCTCCTGCGTCCTGAATGCTCCTCTCTCTGTGTTCACCTGTTTCTGCTGGCAGGCTGTCGAGCGCGTCCTCTTTCCACACCTTCCTGCGTACTGGGCCAACCTCCAGGCTGTGTTAGATGATTACTCTGTGTCCAACGCCCAGGTGAAAGCTGACGGACACAAGGTCTACGGAGCCATCCTGGTCAGTACTGCTGCTGCTTTGGGTGATTTCAGACACTGATAGACTGTCATTCGTCAACTTAATGAAGTATTTAAGTGTAGAAAATTACTTTAAAAACAGAATGAGGTTAAGCTTGATTGGTTGGTCTGAAGGTCCACTGGAGTCAACTTCCACATCTGCTCCAGCTGTTCCTCTTTGTGCTCGTTCTGATGTTGCTGTGAGCTGCAGTTGCCACATGTGCCGCATGTCCAGCAGCTTTTTGAATCTCTGTTATGGAGAATTAAGGCAAAAGTGGGGCCGACCTGGTACTAGCAAGGTGTACCTAATAAAACGGCTTGTGACAATATACAAACTTAGTTCTGGGAGCCATAAAATAACGAATTATTGTCAAATATATTGAGTAGTTAGCAATGTTGCCTCACAGCAGGAAGCTTCCTGGTTTAAACCTCAGCTTGGCTCGTTGTGCGTGCAGTTTCCTCTGTAGCTGAGTTACAGCTTCCTCCCACAGTCCACACACATGCAGGTCGGGTTAACTGGCCCTGGATCAGGGATTGTTCTATATGCTTCAAGAACTTCAAAGTAGTGTGTGGTTAATGTTGATTTAATGAAGATGTTGAGCCCCAAATTTGTGCTGAGGATAACTAACAGATGAGCTCAAGCTTGACATTATGCCTAATGATGCTTGTGATTAAAAACCAATTAAATCATAATTTGAGTTCATCTTGTCCCACCTACGTCGCCACTTCCTCTCTTTGTCCTGCAGGTGGCAGTGGAGCGCCTGCTAAAGATGAAGGCGCTGTCTCTGTCGCAGTCAGCAGAGGGACAGTCCGGTGCTCATCCGGGTTCTGTGGTGGGAGCTGCGAGCTACAGGGTGAACTCTCCGGGACTCAGCCCACCTCCAGAGCCTCTGTCAGAAGCTGCCCTTGGAATTGCCAGCCACCTCCAGGTGGGTGGGGCCGGCTGTCACTGGGAGGAGTGGACCCCCGTCCCTCTCCCCGCCATGTACTGTGAGCTTTACTCCTTCTTCGGCGACAGCCTGGCTGTCCGCTTTAGCACAGGACCAGGATTTGGCACCCACTCGCCCTGCGCTCCATCCCAGCTTAGTGACTCCAGGAAGGAACCTCCTGGCCCCGCCTCCAACCTCGACACCACCCGGAAGATGCCACAGCTCACCGCCAACCTCAACATCAGCCCCAGGCAGGACGGGAGTCCGCGCACCGATCCACCTCCGCCGAGTCTTTCAGGCACAGGGTCAGTTAGGTAAAGCAACCAGAGGAGCACCTATCTGTCTTTGTGTGTCTGTGTGTGTGTTTGTGCTGATTTATTTTTGTGTGTCTACCCAGGGCTGTGCCTCGTGCCTCGTCTATGCAGCGCTCCAAATCCTCCTCATCATGTTCACGCCAACGTTCAGCTGGTCTGTCTCGTGAAGTGTTCCCCAAAGCTCGCTTCACCTCACCTCAGACCACACCTCCTGCATTTTCCTTTCTTATTGGTGGGCGGCAAATGGGCCAGCGTTGTCAAGGCCGCCGCCCTTTCCAGACAATGTTTGCAACAACTCCGCCTGTTTCTGCTGTTCCACCACGTACCTATGCACACAAACTGCCCGTCATCGGCAGGGTGGGCAAACCTGTACGTCGCTGGACATGCTCACATTACTCCCTTCACCTGCCTCTATAGTGTGTGTGTGTGTGTGTGTGTGTGTGTGTGTGTGTGTGTGTGAGCTAACATTAGTCTGACTGCTGCAGACTCTTCCAGGCACACGTTGCTCTGATTAAGCTGCTGGAGTTTTTAGGGGATGTTGTCAGTAAAGAGGCCACACAGGGCTAAGCTGCCACTCACATGTATGAACATACAGATGAGGCCCAAAGAGATTCTAAACATGCTAATTAAACAGCTAGTCAGTATCTGAATGTCAGCATCTGGGAATGAGAGCATGAAATGTAACACGTGACAGCTTGTTGGGCCTCTGCTGCCTTGCACGTCTCCACAGTTACTGCCGGGCCTGTTTAGCCTCAGCTCACTCATGCTGGTGGGAAATCTTTACTGCAGTCGCCAAATGATCATTCTGCCAATATTTCATTACTGCTTCATTTTTTAATTAATCTGTTATTCTTGTAACAAATCTATTTGTTTACTCAGTTTTGGTCCCTGTAAAAAGCAACAGCTGGATGTGCTGCATGCATGTCAGGACCAGCACGTTTGGATCACAGCACCGACGTGTCTGCTGCACTTTCATTGGAGAATGGACAAAATCCTGCGATGTGTGTGGAGCAGAGGGAGCTGTGATCTTCCCTAAATAAATCTTTCAAGTTGACACGTTTTTCCATCATTTAGTTTTTTCCACTGTTTGATGTTTTCCTGAAACTCTTGTTTAGCTTGTGCTAGTGTCGATTAAACTCATAATATCAGTGAATACCTGCTGAGGACAATGTTGGAGCAAGATGGGATATGTTGTTAATGACTGTTTTTCATAGACTGAATAAATATTTACTTGTTGCTGATGTTAGGAGACGGGTCAGAGGTCACATCTGTGCTGCCTCCCACAGTAGATCACTGCTGGTGTATTAGCTATGATGCTACATGCTACCCTCTGAACAGATACTTCTTTTTCTTTTTTCTTTTCTATGAAGAAACAGCATCAAGTAGAATGCAGGAGAGCAGGTGTGTCTGATATGTTGTTTTCCCCGTGGGCGCCCGCTCGGGGTAGGAGGAGTCAAACGACTGTTCTGTGCTGGCACTGAGCACCAGCGTGACCTGATTTAGTCAGAAACACCATCGTTTGCATTGGTTCCTCTTGCTTCTGAAGAAGGTGAGTGTTTGCCTTCCAGTGTGATAGTTCCTGGTCTGTCAGTGCAGTCGAGCCAAACCGACTTTAATGTAAAGAAGACAAAAACAAACATGCCATCCAGCAGCTCCTGGTCATATAGTAATAAAAGATCAACTGAAGACGAGAGAAAATGTAAACGTCATCCTTGCAGAGGTGAGAAGTAAAGCAGTGTGTTTACAGCAGAAGATTATAAATTGTTATTTATTCCATGTACAAAAAAGCACGGGGAGCCGTGCACATTCAATCTCCAATGAAAACATGAACAAGTTTCTTTTTTTTAACTGTCAATTAAGAATCTTAGGTTGTTCAAATTAATAGCCGTGTCTACATTTTCATGTACAAACTGGAATATTTTCAGTATGAGCTGAAAATGAAGTGAGCATTTAGCTTTTCCTTTAAGCTCTGAACTAATATTTAGTTGTGTAACCATTATCTCTGATCACTGCTTTGCATCTGTGTAGCATGCACTCCACTGACATTTGACACCTGCGAACAGAAACTGCAGGCTGACTGCACTACGCTCCACAGATCTTCTGCAGTCTTTGGTTTTGCATCAAAAGCAGAATTTTTGAGGTCAATCCACAAATTCTCTATCGGATTGATGTCCGGGCATTGCACAGGCCACTTCATGACATCAATCTTTTTGGTCTGCAACCAGGATGTTGTGCGCTTGCTGATGTGTTTGGGGTCCTTGTGCTGAAACACCCATTTTAAGGGCATTTTTTTCCTCAGCGTAAGGCAATATGACCTCTTCCAGTATTTTTAGGTACTGAAACTGGTCCCTGGTGCCCGTTATGCGATAAATGGGCCCCAAACCACTGTGCTTGCACCTCCATGTTTTACAACCTTCACAGTGTACTGTGGCTTGTGTTCAGGCTCGTGGTTGGGGGTCGTCTCACGAACTGCCTGCGGCCTTTACACCCAATGAGAACACTCTTGCTTGTGTGTCCACAGAATATTTCACCACTTCTCTTCAGTCGGGTCGTTGTGTTCTTTGGCAAACTTTTCAATACATGTCTTTATTTCAGCAGTGGTACTTTATGAGCGTTTCTCATATTTATTATTTCGCACATAAATGTACTTTGTTGCTATATGTTAAGTAGAATTTTCAGGTACCTGTACTTTACTTGGGCAGTTTTATATTTCTTAAATCTTTTTATTTTTACTCCCCAGATTTTTAAGCAAATCTCTGTACTTGTTTAAAAATCTGTAATATCTGTACTTTCTACTCACGTTTTCAAAACAGACTCGTTTGGCCGACTTTGGCACAACATCGGAACGATATAGAAGGCATTTAGTTATTTAATCATTCATTAAGTGCAATCTGTTTGAATTTAACTTTAAATGTTTGTTTATTATTATTTAGGTTATTTTTTATTTTGCTTTGTACTTTTGGCGAAGCCGAAGTACCCGGAGAGAAGCCGTGCAGACGCAGGAAGAACATGCAAGGCTTAAGCTACGAAGCAACAGTGCTGACCATTGTGTCATTATTCCAACCAAGGATAACCAAGCACCGTTTTTATAGCTGTGATGCACCAGAGCTGATGTAACTCTACTGTTTATATAGAAAGTATATAAATGACCCCCGTGCTGAAAAACACATTACAAGAAAGTGTTGATTTTCATGTCGTAGTGTTAAATGTGGTTTTGATCTTCAAATAAACATAAATGAATACAAACTTCTCCTTAGTTGGTCAGCAGGCCTGCACACGTCTCAGGAGAGCTTCTGGCCCACTCCTCTTCACAGAGGCTCTCAGGCCTGTAGGTTCCTGGCTGCCACTTGACTGACCTTCATGTGCTTGGTGGTCATGCTGGACTCAGGATTCTTTATTTGTCACGTGCATGGTTATACAGATATAACATGCAGTGAAATGTGACCTGATACGCTCCACTGTGCAAAAAAAGAGAGACGCATCTTCAGTGTTGTGGCTGAGGCAAGGAGGTTGGCGTTCACATCAATCCTCCGTCAAATCAACGGTACGCAGTGCAAGAGTTACACGCTTTACACATTCAGAGGGAAATGTCAAGCATACACATTTAATCTCTGTAATATTCTGGATATTTATAATTGAGCTAATAGCATATATTTGAGTTTCTGTTATATTTTAACTTTGTAATATATTTGACTATTTCTTTTATTTCAGTCTGTTGCTGTTCTTGTTGTCTTGGAGCAACTGCAACCACATCATTTCCTTAGGGAATAATAAAGTTTCTGATTCTTTCACGATATATAGCGCCACCCACTGGTCTCTCGGTGAACTTGTATCCTTGAAAACAGCACCAATGCTTCCCCCCTGAATGCTTGACTGTTGGGATGCTGTTCTTTGGGTCACGTGCAGCATTTCTGTTGAGTCGATGCCAAAGCGCTAAACTTTGCTTTCATCTGACCGCATCACTTTCTCGCTTCTCTGGATTATTTAGATGTTTCCTGGCAAACTGAAGCAGCGCCTGCAGGTACAGGACATAGTGTGTTAGCAGTGGTGGTGACTATGGTTCTGACTGCCTTTAACAGAATCACTAACAAACCCCTGCTGTGTAGTTTTGGGCTGATCCAGCACCATCATCATCTTCACCCTGCAGTCAGTATCAGCTGTGTCAGCTGACCCTCCTTAGCATTGCCCCCGAGCTCCCTGCTCCACTCCCCTACACCCCGCCACACATACAGATCAACCTTTATACAATGTGTTTTTTATTTTCCAGATTTTTGGTTAATATTCGTTTTCTTACCATTAAAATGAAACTACCACAATAACTAAATGCTATTTATTTCTTTTTTAGAGCTCCTGTTTGAGGAATATTGCAAATTCAGCAGGGATCAAATAGTTATTACAGTGAACTTGTTCGTGTCACTTGTTCCACATGTTACATCCTTGTTCCAAAATGGAATAAATTAATTTTTCACCTCAAAATTCCACAAACAATATCCCACAGTGACAAAGTGAAGACAGTTTAAAGCTCTTGTAGAGTGATTAAAAATAAAAAACATTTTTTGTGGACTGTAAGGGCCCCTAGACTGAGGCTCTCTTTATTGCAACAGTTTACCTCTGATGGGGGTCTTTCCCTACCAAATGTTTTAATGTACTACTGGTCTTCACATATTCATAAGCTGACCTACTGGCTAAATTCACCCAACCTGATTTGGTGTAAACTTGAGATTCAATCAATTTCTCCATATTGTTCTCCTGCCTCCCTTATCTCTTCATCATTAAAACATCTTCTGTTGCTTCAAATCCCGCGGTGCTCTCTGCACTTTAGATCTGGTTTCAGTTCAGGTCGCATTTTAAATTCATATCCTCCTCTACCAGGTTACCATTGTTAAGGAATCCTCTATTTTCCCCTGACACTACTAGCCATATGTGAGAAAGAGGCACAAAGACCATGAGAGCCCTTTACAAAGATGATGTCCTTCTGAGTTTCTCAGAGCTCAAAATTATACCTACCTCCTTCTCACTGTTTCTCTATTTGCAAATTAGACACTGTTCTCATCACTGTTTCCAAATTTCCCATTCTCCCTGCTGATCCTCATGGGTTGACCTTCTGCTTTTTAGGCCTAATCAAAAATCACCTCTATCAAATATATATTGTATGCTTATGGGACCGAATCTGACTCATCAGGTAAAATCAGAACCGCTGGGAGTGTTTGAATCATGGTGGGATAAGGTGAATCTTATCATGCGTTGTTGTGCTACAGCTTTACTTTAAAGTAATAAACAGAGTTCTTTCTCAAACTTTTTCCTTCAGTTATAATCGTGACCTCTCCTTGCAATCTAAGCCATGTTTTGTTCTTCTGTCCAAGTTTTGGAGTGAATTATTTTCTGTACTTTCAGGGTTTTTTGGAATTCAGATCCTTGAAGACCTCTAATTGCATATTTGGAGTTCCAAGACTCCTCTTAATATACTCCCCAGCAAACAGATCTTGGCTTTTTGTTCCCTTCTTGCTAGACGCTGTATTTTACTTCTTTGGAAATCTCCCACGCCTCCATCTGCATTGCAATGGCTTAATACTGTCCGGACATTCTTGAGGGTGGAGAAGATCTCACTCACAGTGAAAGGTAGTTCTGCTAAATTTATCCACAAGTGGAGACCCTTTGTGGAATATCTCAAATCTTTTCCTTAGACAATGCAATTTACCCACCACTAGATTGAAAAGAATTTGAAATTTACTTTTTTTTAAGGTAGGCATAGGATTTAAGCACCCCCCCCCCTTCTATTCTTTTATTATTTTATTTTATTTATATTGTTTATTTTAATTTTTTATTATTATTATTTATTTTATTTAATTTTCTAATTTACTCACTTTTTTTCTTTTTTTTTTCTCAATTTTCTGTTCTTGTGTTGGTATGATGTTTTTTGTATTTTAATTTGTCTTTTGTTTAACAAGAAAAAGTTCAAATGATTGGGAAAGAAATGTTTGAGAAAATATGTCATGTAAGATGCATACAATACAATGTATGTAAGTTTGCATAATCTCTTGATGAACAAATAAAAAAATTAAATTAAATAAAAAACAAAAATATAACGTGCACATGTATTTACAGAGTTTGCTGAATACTTTGTTGAAGCAGTATTATTTAATGAAACTACAGATTTGTAACTCCATAATTAGAAAACTGCCATTTACATGAACAAACTGGAGTCCATTGAAATCACTGCAGCACAATTGTTGAACTTGTCTGTTAACTGGGCGGTTGGTGGTTTTATCTCTGATGTGCAGTCTGCACGCCAAAATATCCTCAGGCAAGATGCAAAACCCCGAGTTTGTCACGGTGCCTCGGCCCTCTCAGGTTGATTTGCTGCTTTCTCTCTCTCCTCTCTTTAGTGTGTGTGGGAGTAGTCTGGTTTTGGTACAGACGTGGGACTTTTCTGAGTTTCCCACCTTCTGACAGTGCTCAAATACAGTAGAAAAATGTTATTAGTCCACTTACTTTAACATCTATTATGGTCGACAGTATCGAACACTGAGGTCTAGCAGGACAAGCACAGAGATGAGTCCACTGTCAGAGGCCATAAGAAGATCATTTGTAACCTTCACTAAAGCTGTTTCTGTGCTGTGATGAGCTCTGAAACCTGACTGAAACTCTTCAATAACCATTCCTCTGCAGATGATCTGTTAGCTGTTTAACTCTTTCAAGGATGGCTTTTTAAGTAATGGTTTGATTACTACCACCCTATTATCAACCTTGTCATATTTAAGATTGAAGCATTAATTAACTGTAGTACTACAAGGTCAGGAAAGAAGAGAAATACACTTATTTGGGAAATTCCTTTCTAACAACATGATGAGTAACGATAAAGAAGCTACTTTTAGCTTCTGACTTAGTCATACATGTTTGATTTGACTGTTGTTTACATCAGAGGCTCGACACAACTCCAAAGGGATTTGGCTCCTCTTCAGAACAAGGCAGTGATCTTTCACTTCTTAGGCAAATGTGTAAACCACGTCTTGTACTACTACTAATGGCTATAGCGTCAATGGTTGTCTGTCTCTCTGTGATAGCCCCGTCATAGACTGGTGACAATGGACGGCTGTCAGAGGTCGACCCATAGCAGCTAGGATAGGCTCCCCCGTGATAGTGAAGGGGACAAGTGGAAGATGATGGACGGATAGATGGGTGGAAGGTGAAGCCTGTAATTTCCTGCACCCAGCAGTAATGAAATGCACCATACACACATTGTGGTGAGGTGACACACATTATATCACCTCACCACTTTGATTATGATGTAATTCATAATCAATTAATATTTGAAAGTTAGTGAGTATGGGCCATGAGATGGGAATTCGCAAAAGTCAACAGGCCATGAGGAATCAAGTAATAATCCTCGATAATTTCTATCAACGTGATTGGGGAGCATATTTGAAGCACTATGTGACAACCACCTCATAAGAGACAGCCTACAGAGTGTAGATGCTTAGGACTCTTCATTATTTGGTTTTGGAACTGAAAAAGTTTGGATGGTGAAATGTCTTCAAAAACTTAAAAATAAGTCCAGTTGCTTTCTTTTCAAGCTCTTAAGAAGAGGGAGGATCATTGAATCAGCATAACCTGTCTGCAGTGGGGGAAATGCAAGCAGGTGGACTATATCTTATGGATATAAGATGCCATTTTAAGTAGAAGGGGGAGAATATAGCCTCTCCCTCTCAGGGGCCAGGCCGTCAGCCGCACCTCCCCAGGGAAGGGATGGAGCAGTGACCTGCTCCCCCGGGACAGAAGATCCCTCAAACAGGTAGCTCCCTGGGCGATCCATCCAGGGGGTGCGGGATCACTGAGGGCATGAGGGGCCATCAGGACCAGCATTGCCTCCTCGGTCTGGACCTGGTGGACGACCGAGGGGAGGAGGGAGAAAGGAGGGAAGGCATACCTGGGGCATCCCACCCTAGGGGAGGGTCGTGTCCTTTAAGGAGAAAAACAGGAGGCAGTGTGTTGACTCCACGGAGGCAAAGAGGTTGACCTCTGCCCACCTGAAGCCGTGGCAGATTTGTTCGACCACATAGACCGCCGCAACCATGCTGTCCGTCCTGATAATCTGACCGAGGAGACGAATCACGTGGAATCCCTGCAGTCGAGGCAGAAAGTGCCGAAGCGCCAGGAAGACGGCGTGCAGTACATTGATATGGTGGGACGGTCTAGCAGCCGTTGACCCCACAGCCCTCGTGGACTGCACCCTTCCCCCCTTCACTCCCGAGTTTTGTCATATCCTATATGACCTGGCACGGGGTTCAAATGAGCCACCTGGATAATCATCTCAGCTTTTTTTTTTTGCAGCTTCTGGCATGAACAGCTGGGTGTGGTCTTCCCGTATGTGGGTGTCAAGCTGAGCGCAACACAAACATTGCATGTCCCTGCCAGTTGTGAACACACCCGCACACACAGCCCCATTACTGAACCCGGGCCAATCAGCTCCCAGACTCAGGGTTGCGCCGGAGCTAACGCAGCCTTCAGTGTAAATGCTTTATTCATGTATTTCATTTCCACCGTCCCCATACTCACGCCTGTACCCCTTTGGCAGACTTTTAAACCCTGACCCTTTGCTGATAGTGTGTGTCACTATCAGCACCTGGTTCTAATATGGTTGTAAGCCACAGAGGGGGTGTCCTACAATACCAACTGTCTGCCAGCTATAACCCAGTTTTGAGATCCATCCTCAGACGCCTTAACGCCCACTCACATCCTGGGTCATTTGATCTCAGTAAGTCACATGATAGGCTGGGGCAAGTTCTTACAACGGTTTACCTCAGCTGATAGTGACCCACACCTGTTTTCACACTTTGGCTCATGTGATTAGGCAGATGATCAATAGTGGGTCAACTCTTTAGGGACACTCCCAGTAGGGCTTAAAAATCTGGGACTGTCCACCAGTTGCTCTGAGAACTGAACAAGGTTCTCAGGTGAAACGTCTTCAAGAAACTTATAGAAGTCCAGACACTTTTCTTTCCAAGCTGCTTAGATTACCATGACCTGGATGACTGAGAATCTTCACAGACATGATTGGATGAGGGTTACCAGCCTTGCCCTGCCCCTCAACCCGCTGCCCCATCCCTCCTCTGCACTCGTGCCACAAACCACACTCTGACACATGGGTTTTGTGTTTTATTCTAAAATAGACTTTTCCATCTAAATTCTTTTCATACATGAGAATTTGTAGTGTTACCACATCTGTATGACAAGTATGTTAAATGACTGTAAGGAGGAACAACATGGTGATCCAGTGGATTTTCTTCTTTGGAACATTTGGGAAACAGAATGTTGATAACCCCACTGGTAGTTTCTATAACCAGTAAGGGGAATGCTGGCGTTGTCCCCGTTTGTTCAGGAGGAGGTTAACATATTGGTAGCTTCAACATAAACAGAGGACAGAGTGTTTGGTTGTGTATACATTTTGTTGGTGAAAGAACATATAACTGTTTAGTTTGAAGACTTGTTTACATTCTGGATGAATGTGCCTTTAATGAAGCAGCTGAAAGGTGCAGGCTGGTTTTCTTGGAGTTGGAACAGAGGGCTGTTGTGTCCTCCTGCTATGGACGTATTTGTAGACTTGAAATTGAGCTGGTGCCAAGCTGGTCTGCTCTCACCTCCCCTCAGGAACACACGCTCACACCCAGCTGTGCATCCATGACTCTACATTAATTTGCTTGAGACTGTCATCTTAAACAGCACTGCAGCTTACCGTTTCCATACCTAACACATCCTGAACCTCAACACATCTCTTTACCCTAACATTGAAACATAATAGGTGTTTTCTGCTGCCCACATAAAGAAGAGGCCACTCACTCAGTCACTGGAAAACTAAATATAAAATCTGGATCTGTCAGCATGAGACAGTGTAGAATAAATATGTTAACATGATACACTTAGAGCAAGATAAATGTTTTTGTTGTTGTTTTTACTACTAGACAAAAAGACTCATGGAAACATTTGAAGGTGAAACTGAGTTCAGCTGACTCAATGCTGAGAGCCTCCTTCGTCATTTCCCTGCAGTCATGAGATCAGTGTTGAGCTGCGGCTGTGAGACGCACAGATGACTGATGGTCAAGCACAGGATTAAATACCACAGCCAACTGTTGTTCCCGATTTAGGATCCTCAGAGACAGCATGTCAAGTACAGACAATCCTGCAGCTCCCATTCACTTTAGAGTCTTAATAGTTTTTAAAATCTTTAATATTTTTGGTTTCCTGCTTCCAACTTTAATGCTTGGATTCCTTCCTCTGCTTGTCCCACATTTCCAGGATGTACTCAGTAGAGAATTTAGGAGCTAAAGAGCAGGATTTTCAGTTTTATCTTTCTGTAACATATTGTGCTGTCTAGAGTCTATGTAACTGAGACTGAAATGTAAACTGCTGCATCATGGCAGCGAGGACAGTTCGATGTTTTGTAACGGTAATATTTCAGTGCGTGCTTCTGACAGACAGCTCACAGGTGTCTGGCTTAGCCAGGCTACAGTTCCAAAGGTCACAGGCAGGAGTGCAGCAGGGATCTGATTGCTTTGACCTCTACTACAAGTTTCCAAGTATATGTTATGATCATTTTGAGCTTGAATTCTTGGATGTTTTTTAGTGAGCTCTTATTGAACAGTAGAATTTCAAAATAATACAAATAATACTGAAATGGTTTATGGAAACCATCACAATCAGCTCTATACACCAGGCTGTGGTGAATGATTCTGTATGTGGTTGTACCAGAGCACTGACAGTTTCTGTAGGTTCACCAAAGCATTGGAAAAATAGCAGCTACAGTTAGGTTCACAATGACACACTTCCTTTATTTTAACTTTAAACAATCAAGATGTGTTTGAAGAGAATGTCTAGCTCTGATGACAAAGATTTAAATTGTTACATCATTGTTACATTAAGTGTTCAGGAATTACAGCAATGTTCCTCTGAAGCCACTTCAGGGGATCAAAGGTAAATAGGCAAACTCTTCATTTAATACTTGCATGAAAATTCCTTGCCGTCAATGACTGTAAATATCATGGACATCAGCAAATGCTGTAATTCCTCCCCTCTGATGTTCTGCCAGATGTTTGCTTCAGCCTTCATCAGTTGGTGCTTGCTCTTGGGTCTCCCTGCGTTCAGTTATGTTTTCAGAAAATGAAAAACATGCTCTGAGATCAGGTGAGTGACATTTCCATTAAAAAAAAAAGAGAAAAAATTAATTTTCTTTCTTTCTTTGGATGGTGAAGGCAACAGTGGTACTAGTGGCAATCAGAACAGTTGGTGCAGTGACCTTCAAGCTGGGCACAGGGCTCCAGGAGATCCCAGGAGCAACACCTCTGTCCAGAAGAGCTCAGTCCTAGGAACAGCAAAGATACTGCGCAGGACCCTCAAGCTCCTCGTCTCTGGTAGGGGACTCGAGCTTGAGGAGAAAGACCGCCCGCAGTGCCCTCTACTTTAATTTTACTAATCTTGCCAACCCTAAAAATATAACATTCTTAAAAAAATGAATCAATCTATTTCTTATAGAATTTTGGATTTTTAAAAAATTATTATTATCATTATTATTATTTTTTAACATTGATCGGTACCTTACACGAAATACAAAAACAACCCTCTTTACATTTTTACATGCTGTAGTGCCATATTTTGGGAGCATTTCAATTTGCTATGCAATAAAATACAAACATTATATCCCACATTTTAATAATATGTATGTATTAAGTCCATAGTAACTGCATACATTGCTAAAATGTGCAAAAAAAGACAAAGAAATTGAAAATGGTTTTTGTTTTTTTTACTCATTTTTCTAGTTACAGAAATGTCAAAGATACATTCCTCAAAACTGTAAATGCAAATATAAATTTACTGTAAACAGCAATGACAGATTTATTATTCTCCTGCTTTCCTGCTGGTAAGCAGCAGAGCACCAAGCCTCTGTAAAACAACACATGCAGATGGATTATAGTGACTCACTGTTCATTTCGTATTCATTACTGTAACACACTTTAGGCAGAAGAGCATTTTTAAATATTATCCGCATATATTTGTATAGTGTTTCTATAATTTACCTCTACAAAGCTTTATGGTGTCGACGTTTGTGTTCAGTTCATCAGATTAAGAAAACATACTGCTCTGTTTGACCTGGGACATGGAGGGTGACGTGTTTTAAAACTCCTGTGGTACAGCTGTGTACTGTGGGTGTGGAAAAGAATGATCATTGTGCTGTCTGATAATATCTACATGTAGTGAAAAAAGCAGGGCTCCCAGCCAGTTTCCTCATGCAACTCCAAAACAAAAGTCCAAACTAAGACTATTCACATGTAACACGTTCCTCTCTGTAACGTGTTACATGTTTGGATCTAGATAAGAGCACATTTAGAAACCAACCTATTATCAAGATGGGTTAAATGGATACCACGGTCAACTGTGTCAACTCAAACTGTGCAGTCAGCTTTTGTCTGATCTTAAAGCTTTGGTGTTATTATTGTTCTGTTTACAGTAAAAAGCAGTAAAAAGCCACTCTACAGACCACTGGAGCATTTGATATCCACACAGTAGTCTATTTTCTTTCGCTTACCCTTGTCCAGATTGTGGGAACAGTGGTCTAGGCAGAGATTCTCAGACATCCCTCTCTGCAGCCATGTTTTCCAGCTCTTCTGGTGGGACCCTGAGACATTTATAAGGTGGGCAAAATATCTGCCCAACAGGTCCTGGGTCTAGGGTCTCCTCCCAGTTGCACATGCCCAAAACATCTAACCTGACCAGATATTTTTTTGTTGTTGTGGAACATAAGGATAAGTGGAAAAGGATGGATGGATGGATGGATGGATGGATGGATGGATGGATGGATGGATGGAAGAGCAGTGGCTCTAGTCTGAGACTCTCCTAAATGACCAAGCTCCTCACCCTATCTGAGGTCACTGGAGGCCTTACTGGTCCAATCCCTGCTTGCCACTAAAGTTGGGCATTACTCTCCCAGTGTAGTGATTTGGGTCTGCTGGATTTGGAAAAAAGGAACTCATGATACATACATTGGCATAAACGTAATAAAAGGTGAAAATCCCCTAGTCGAAGTTCTTCTTTAAATGTTTTTACAAATGATAAAATAGGTTACTTTTAGCTCTCAAATGGTTTTAAAAAAATAATTTCCCAATGTCATCATTCTCTAGACTCTGCATGTAACAAATATAAAAGGCTAATGCCTCTGTGTGTGCCTCAGAAGCTGCATTACATCCTTCATGTGCTAGCAACAGATTATAAATAGACTGACACCTAAAGTGGAAAAGTCCCCCCAGCTGAGGGGGGCTCATGACAGAGGGAAAGGTTCCTGCCAGTTAGTTTGTGTTTCACATTTACTCCTTGCTAAAACATCTGAACAACAGCAACAATGTTATTATTCTCAGATTATCCTCCAGGATATGAAGCCACTGCATGTGTGACGTGTTAAATTAATCTGAGCTATGTCAAGGCACCCATAGTTATAACTGTAGTGAAACAGGAAGTTTAATAGGGTTAGAGAACAGCTTTCATTAAATAACACATCTCCAAATTACACAAGTTACACTACCAGCTAAAAGTTTGGACACATCTTCTCATTCAATGGTTTTTCTTTATTTTTACTACTTAAGATACTTAAGATGGATAGTAGATAGAAACTGAAGAACTCAAATATATGAAGCAAGATATTATGTAGCAAAACACATTAATAAATATCTCTGAATATGTCTTGTATTTTAGATTCCTGAAAGCAGCACCCTTTGCTTTGTTGGCAGCGCTGCAAACCCTCGGCCTTCTCTCAGTGAGCTTCGTGATGTCATCACCTGACATGGTCACAAGAGTCACCTCTGCTGCTGAGGACGCATTCATCGGAACCAGCATGGCTACCACAGCATCCTGCAGCCACATGCATCCCATCCAGTTTGTGTTTAGTTGGACCATCATTTGTTTTCCAAACACACCTCCAGGCTGTGTGAGGGCTTTTTGACCAAGAAGGAGAGAGATGGAGTGCTGACCAGATGGTCTGGCCTCCACAGTCACCTGACCTAAACCCAGTGGAGATGGTTTGGGATGAGATGGAGCACAGAGTGAAGGCAAAGGACCAACAAGTGCTCAGCATCTCTGGGAGCTCCTTCAAGACTGTTGGAAACCGTTTCAGGAGACGACCTCATGAAGCTCATGGAGAGAACGCCAAGAGTGAGCAAAGCAGGAATCAAAGCAAAGGCTGTTTGGAAGAATCTGAAATATCAAACATGTCCTGAGTTATTTCACACTTTTTTGTTTACTACAGAATTTCATGTGTTTATTCATAGTTTTGATGCCTTCAGTGAGAATCTACAGTGTAAACATTCATGAAAATAAAGAAAAAACATTAAATAAAAAGGTGTGTCCAAACTTTTACTGGCAGTGTGATTAACAGTGAAACCACAGTGTAAACACTGGGTGGGGCTCTCCTGTGTGCTTTGGCTGCTCGCCCTGTGACGCTCTCCTTTGACTTCCTCTTATTTATTTATGTATTTGTGCCAAAATATAAGCATTCTAGTGGAAAATGTATCATTATTTTTGTTAAAACCTTTGTTTTAAATGCTCACGATGAGATTTAAACTGTAAACTTCCTCCTTTTTGGATGGGCGGAAGTTGGAAGAGACATCTGATTTTATTTTGAAAGTCCCAGTGACGAGGGGTTCCGGTTTGTCCGCGTTAACTTCACGATATGTGACCGGAGTATTTGTTTTGTACCGTGTCTACGGATCGAGCACTGGTGAGGATCTGTCATCGAGGCAGGTGGAGTCTCCCATCCACTCCCCGGTGAAGGAACACGGAAGAGGGGACACGCCTGCCCTCCGTGTAATTTAACTTCGGCGTGTGTGACAGGGTCGAGCATGACTTCGGTTTGGAAACGGCTCCAGCGGGTAGGAAAGAAGGCGTCGAAATTCCAGTTTGCGGCTTCGTTTCAAGAGCTGATCATAGAATGTACAAATAAATGGTGAGTGACATAATTCTTATATTTGTCAGTATTTGATAACTGTGGATTTGCTGCGCACCCCGGCACTGCTCCGTGGTGTGCTGTCTGAGCGTTAAAGAGGCTGACAGAGAAAGTGATGCCAAACTCCGGTCAGGCGTGTGAACTTCTCATTTCGGCGAGTAAAGCCTGTGAAACTAAGTGTATCATCCACACTCAGTTTACACGAGCCGGTGTATTTATCACTGCGCATTAAATTAACGTCTTATTGACAGACTTAATACACTTACTCCGTGTAATTACAGGTCGTCGGCACAATACCTCAGGTTTTAATGTTCAGAAAAAATAAACGCTAAAAGCTTTGTTTTGCTGCAGAGAGAGCCCGCCCCATTACTTCCGTGTTTGTTTTCTTGATAAGAGAACTGTAATTGTTACCATGCGGCATCCTAATAACCATGGCAACGGGTCAAGCCAAAAAACTGTCGTGGCTGTGGGAGTGAGTGGTGGTGCAGTTTAGTGTCACTGCTGGTGTCACGTGTGCTGGTGGAAGGATGAAGCATCTACGCCGTCATCAGTGGCTGAAAGTAGACTTCTGGACACTGAGGTCATGGATAAAAACTTCCCCTCTTATAAGAAATCTGTGGCAGGCCCAGGTCTGCAATAACTGTTGGGAGGAGTTAAAACACGAGGAAACCTTTTTATGAAGGCAAACAGTTGTTGCAGTAAAGTAGCGCTTTAACCAGATTCAAACACTTGTGTTTTTGTGGCTCATAATGTGATTCTGGGTGAGTGCTGAGCCACCACCAGCTGACCTTACACTAACTGGTCACATTTTGTGAGGCTGGGCTGTATAAGAAATCAGCCACCACTTTAATCACACTCTGGATCTCTTATACCATGGAGTAGACTCCATGGTATAACTCTCAAACATGCACCTTGAGATGAAGTGGCATCTCACTAATTTAGAATACCTTCATTTTCCCAGGAAAGATGGTTTGTTGCTCTATTTAAAAGCCCTCAGTAAGGCTGTGACATCTCACTCCTCATCATTAATTGAAGAAAGTATTGAATTCACTAATTTCTTTACTAATAACATTTGAACAATTAGAGAAAAAATAACTGATCACAGATATATAATATGTTCAGCTACTTTCAATACTATTTATATTTATTTAGTCTTTGTCTGACTGATCCTACTGCATTAACCTCAGTAATCATCATGTGTCTATTAAAACCAATTACTTCACGACTGCTATAATATGTCCTACCATAAATTAGTGCTTCAATTTTAAAATATGATTAATCTGTCTCAATCCTTTACGTACGACCGGCCTGTGTTTGCTGGGTTCGTTACTCAGCCATCCTTAGCCTCAGCTGTCTTAGCTAATTGCAGGTCGATCTCCAATCATCCTTTAGCTCAAAACATCTCCAAAGAGTCAGTGTAAAAAAGCTCGTTTTATTTGTAGAGGGAAAAAACCAACCCCAATCTCTGGTTCTGTGAGTCTTACCCAGTAAGCAGTGCTTAGATGGAGCTACTGGGTGTGGGGATTAGCCCAGTACTAACTGCCTGAAAAGCCCCGAATGCCTACCCTTCTTCCTGTGACAGAGCCAGTACAGGCCCAGCTGCCAGCAGCCCGTTTGTTACTGCAGCTCCCCTCTAGATTGGTGCACTTGGTAACTAACTGGGTTAAATTTAGCGTCCTGGAAGACTGAGGAGGGCTGGATTAACCTGTAAGAGTCATTCATGGTGATGTAGATGAATACTTTACCAGTCCCTTTGTAAAGGCCCACAATTAAAACCATTTAACGAAGGATATTTTATTAAAGCAATATAATAGGAGCAAAACAAAAGCAGAACCAAATAATACTAATCGGAAAATATTAATCGAATCACCTCGGTTACATGTGTCTAATGAACCCATTGTAAGCTAATGCTGAGCTTGTTCGGATCCTTGTGAAGAAGGAGGTTGGAGAGATGGGCACACCCAGGCACGAGGAGGAGCTTCCAGCTGTGAACATCTTAGGTCCAAACCTCTGAACTGCTCTTCTTATCGACTCTGCACAAAGCTTTTATACCTGCTCCTCCTTTCTTCCCCCTTTTTACGTCACATCGTCTAAGATAACGTCTGGTCTCACCTCTGGAATCACTGTCCACCCGTACCTCATCATCCTCTCTCTGTCTGTCTGAGTTTTCATGATTTAAAACTAACTTTAAAAGTTAAAATCACTTCATTACAGTTTCTTTTTTTCCATGTTATTCTTACCATAGAAAGTTTCATTGTCGCATATTTCTCCTTATGTTCCATTAGTTTATATAACCTCTCTGTCATGATTTTAATCCAGTTACAGGAATACTTTCTTTTGCTGTTTTTCTTTAAAACTGAATACTTAATACATTTTCTTGTATTTAATCATACATTTATAAAGTCAGACATTCTCTCAGATTAGTGGCTCCTTGGTGTCACACCCACACACTGATTATATATATTGGCAATTAAGAATTAAGCAAAAACAAATATGAATTATGGCCGTTTGTCCTTATTTTTTTAAAGGCTTAAAACTCCCTGAAAAGCCTTCAGCTAATCCAAAATGCTGCAGCAAGAGTCCTGACAGGGACTAGAAAGAGAGAGCAGATTTCTCCTGTTTTGGCTTCCCTTCATTGGCTTCCTGTTAAATCCAGAATTGAATTCAAAATCCTGCTCCTCACATACAAGGTCTTAAATAATCAGGCCCCATCTTATCTTAATGACCTTGTAGTACCATATCACCCTATTAGAGCACTTCGCTCTCGCTCTGCAGGCCTACTTGTTGTTCCTAGAGTATTTAAAAGTAGAATGGGAGGCAGAGCCTTCAGTTTTCAGGCCCCTCTTCTGTGGAACCAGCTTCCAGTTTGGATTCGGGAGACAGACACTATCTCTACTTTTAAGATTAGGCTTAAACTTTCCTTTTTGCTAAAGCATATAGTTAGGGCTGGACCAGGTGACCCTGAATCCTCCCTTAGTTACACTGCAATAGGCCTAGGCTGCAAGGGCTGGCTTGCTTTTGTCCTGTCTCCCTCCTTTCACCTCCAGCGAGTCCTGGCTGTTAGCTGGTAGCTGTCCCTCCCTGAGCCTGATGCTGCTGAAGGGTTCTTCCTGTTAAAAGGGAGTTTGTTTCCTTCCCCCTGTTACTATTTAGTGTCATCTGACTATTATTATAGGGTGGAGGGTCTTTACCTTCCAATATAACTGACCACTGTTGTTGTGATTGTGAAACATCAGCATGTAGTGGTGCACAAGTCTAAATAACAGAATTATTAAATGAGTCTACCAGTGAGAGACGGGGCCTTAAATGAACCCAAAAAGCCGACTGGCCCAGTCACTAAAAGTTTTGTTTTGGCAAGATAAGGACCTTTTTTTTCTCATTATTCCACGACAGATTAATCAGATCAGATATTTGGACCTGATCCCAGATGTTGAACTTGAGTATGAGAATAAAGGAATATAAAGGAGTACATGATTAGGATGATGATTGCCAGATTCTTTAAGAAAAACTACAATATTTTGCAAAGTGAAGAAAATTCTTTAGGAGGTAGGTCTATAACTGACTCTACGAGCCAGAGACATCTTCATGGATGAACCATCAGTCCCCATTGGCCTCTTCCAGAAAACATCTAAAATCTTGGTATTTGCTCGGCATTTCTCTTCTCTTGAACAGATTGGATGATTAGTCTGGTTTTCAGTGTTCAGGACAAGCTTGAAACATGTTCCTCTTGGCCATTTCCAGTTTATGTATACAGAGGATATTGTGCTTAGCTTTAGAGCTGCTGTTTTAGGTTCGGCATGTAGGAGTTCCTTTAATTCCACTGGCGTTAGTCATTGTTCAGTCAGCGTCAACATGTGTTTTCAGTCTTCTGGCCCTGGCTTGTATTTTGGCCGGCCTTCCTTTCACACTGTTTGTGCTTGGTGGTAGTTTAGAGAGATTTGCCACATTTTGCATGCTCTGTACTGGGGTCAGTGGTGTCTGTTAAGGCAGTGTTACTGGAAATCTAATGACAGCACACTGTAAAAGGTAATTATCATGTAATCACGTCCTTTCTTTTTGGGCTCTGAAGGAATCTCTGAGGTCAGAGTGCCTGAGGTGGTTTTAAGCATCCCTTATTTTGTCCCATAGGATTTTCTTTTCTGGATTTCATCCCAAGACAATTACTGTAGATCAAAGCCGATATTCACCGGAACAATAAAACCACACACAAAAGTTTAACACTGAAATAAGTTAAATGTCAAAGCTAAAACGGTGACAAAGATTTTGACACCACGACTAAAACTAAACTTTTATTTCTTTCCCAGCAAAAAGTTTTTGAAACTTATGATCTATAATTGTACATTTCTTCTTCTTCTTCTTCTTCTTCTTCTTCTTCTTCTTCTTCTTCTTCTTCTTCTTCTTCTTCTTCTTCTTCTTATTTGAAACAAAAACTGAAGCAGCAAAGTGCATAAGAAACAAACTTTGTGTCACTGCTAAATGTTTGGTCATGTCTGTAGGACAAAGATGCAGCCAGTTCATGTCAATAGTAACCAGTTTTATTCCAGGAGTAATGCAGATTAGCAGCTCAGATCGACGACACTCAGTGAAGGAGTGAGTAATGTA
>NW_024582799.1:248873-251671 GCF_018398535.1 Haplochromis burtoni
AAATGTTTGGTCATGTCTGTAGGACAAAGATGCAGCCAGTTCATGTCAATAGTAACCAGTTTTATTCCAGGAGTAATGCAGATTAGCAGCTCAGATCGACGACACTCAGTGAAGGAGTGAGTAATGTAGTAAGCAGAGGGTTTACATACGTCTGTATTTCTTTCTGAAAACATCGGGCCAATTCGGACCAGTGAAAGGGGGCTGAAGGAGAATCTGTGTATTTGTTGATGTCAGGGTCATGAATTGCTGTGTGAAGCAGGCAGGATAGGATCCCACTGCAGACTCACAGACAGGACTTTATTTTAGAAGACACAGCTGTGAAATATAAAACTAAGTAAACTGGGACGACGCCTGAACTAATCAGGCAGGCAGAACACACAGCAGGGAAATGAAGGAGATCGCGACAACGGACAGAGTGAAACGAAGGGCTGAACTATACAAGGATAACGAGGGAACGAGAAACGGGGGGAAACACAGCTGGGGCCAATCAGACGCATGAGACGAGGCACCTTCAAAGTAAGACAGGAAGTGACATGTACAGTGAGAACCAGACAACGACTTGACAACAGGACATGGAACATGCAGATATGCACGCGGACAACTAAAGGGCCAGATGTGACCCCGAGGTCGTCTACCACCCAGTCACACTGTCTAATTTGCAACAAGAGTTAACAACATGCTTCAGTTTGACCTCCGACTAAAATGATCTCAATAAATGTTTTTTTATAGGCAGATTCATCATGTAAACACCCACATTTCTGGACTGATTTGGCTTTGATGAAAACTATTTTGATCATAACTAATAGATTCCCAGAACTACAAGTTGTCAAGTTGTCATAAAGCTTAACCAAACTGCTCTAAATCAAAAACAAATACAGTGAGTAAAGCAGAAAACTGTTGAACTCTTGCCCAAATTATCAACTAACCAGCTGCTTTTGGTAAGAGACTGTGAGCGATGAGTGAGAATGAAAGCAACGGACAGAGAACAGACATGGACAACATGCTTCACAGAGCTTAGAGCAACACCTGCTGCACTATTTATAACAGACATGTTTCTGTGCTGACCTATAAATGTGCAGGCCTGTGGTGGTGAGTAACTCAGTGGTTTGTAGAGACAAAAGCGCCTGAAAGAAAACATTCACAGGTACCAGGAATGATGTACAACGACCTCATTTTAAAATGCAGTGTTACAGTGTAACCATATTAGAGGATGCTTCACAGTTGGAGGAGCATACAGCCTAGCTGATCCATATTTAAAACATTCTTCTGATAGACTTGTACAATGATTGTGATGCCACAGAAATGTCATTTATGGCAAGCTTAAATGATTCGCCCACACCCATGCATGTGTCTTACCCCAGGCTGTAGAAACGATGGGCTCAGCTTCAGCCTGAAAACTGAAAGGAACATGAAGGTGCCTTAAACCTGAAAACATCCTGTTTAAGTATACCAAACCTACCTGACCGTAACCCATAGATGTCTATGGGAAAGCTGCCCTGAACCTTGACCTTGTAAACTCTTTTCTGATGAGTTTATGGGCTTAGTCGCTCACTGAGGGTTGAGGGGTGTAGCTCAGGTGGTAGAGCAGGTCACTTACTAACTAGGTTGATGGTTGGATGGTGCTCCAGTCTGCATGCCAAATCCTTGGGAAAAAATACTAACTCCATGTTACTCTCTGATGCATCCACTGAATGTTAGATTGGAAACAGCGTAGAAAAAAGTGCTTATGCGAATGATCGAGTCTACAGGTTGTGTAAAGTGCTGTATAAGAACCAGTCCACTCAAAGGAGACACTCTCTCCTGCACCATGCCTGTTTGTGATAATGCAACTATGCCTCAGTCCACTGAGCATCAGTCTGGCAGTTTTACAATGCCCATGTTATAGCTGCTCATTGCCGATGCTGTAGAATCGCCTTCTGAACAAATGTTCTTTCACCTTTGGGAACAGATGAAGTCTGGACTGTAGGGTGGATGATGAAGTTTCAACCAAAGTTTTGCAACAGAGCGACAGTTTATCTTTCTATCCCCATTTCGGTCGATGCGGGAGTCCTTACTTTTGATTGCGCTTGTATGTTTCAGTTTCTTGTCCATTTAGGTTCCCCTTTTGTCTTTGTCCTCTGTGTGTTTGGCATGTGTGTGTGTCCTTGTGTGTTTTACACAAGGTCTGACCAAATCGTAGATGCCATCATCATTTCCACACAGATTGCAATGAAACAGGCAAAACATGTCAGTGTTTCTGCTCACAGCAGAGTCAGTGTCTATTGTAAAAAATAGATTTCACATACAGCCTGGGACTTGTTACCAACATGAAGCTGGAGAAGAAAATCTACGGCCTGGCTGAAGTGAAAGTCAAACTTTCATTCAGAAACTGGTTAACTTGTTTATCTGTGTGTAAGACAGTGTTGCACAGTCTGTGTTGAAAAAGGATTTTAGTTGTTGCTGTAATATACTCATTGTATGCTGCCAGACACAGTAAAATACAGTAAAATACAGTAAAATACAATATACGCTCTGCTGTTATTCAGGCAACCGGACAAACTGAGAGTGGTGTGGATCAGAAGGAGCAGACGTCACAGCACAAAGGTAATAAAAGGAGAAACAAACGAGCGTCTTTACAAAGCAATGAAAGGAGCTAGTTGTGCCAGCGCTACTTAAGAACAAAATTTGACTTGTCATAATATAAAACCAGTGTTTCTATGTGAGCATCTGACAGATGGTGTAGTTTTTACACTGGGATTAGTCATTACTAAATATTTTGACCTAATACATGAAGGCTGCACATCCAATTTGCATAGCAA
>NW_024582799.1:251696-257661 GCF_018398535.1 Haplochromis burtoni
TTGTAAATGTGTATATAAATTGTGTAGTTCACATGTGATTTGTGGTGGAGGATGATGATTGCCAAATTCTTTAAGAAAAACTACAATATTTTGCAAAGTGAAGAAAATTCTTTAGGAGGTAGATCTATAACTGACTCTACGAGCCAGAGACATCTTCATGGATGAACCATCAGTCCCCATTGGCCTCTTCCAGAAAACATCTAAAATCTTGGTATTTGCTCGGCATTTCTCTTCTCTTGAACAGATTGGATGATTAGTCTGGTTTTCAGTGTTCAGGACAAGCTTGAAACATGTTCCTCTTGGCCATTTCCAGTTTATGTATACAGAGGATATTGTGCTTAGCTTTAGAGCTGCTGTTTTAGGTTCGGCATGTAGGAGTTCCTTTAATTCCACTGGCGTTAGTCATTGTTCAGTCAGCGTCAACATGTGTTTTCAGTCTTCTGGCCCTGGCTTGTATTTTGGCCGGCCTTCCTTTCACACTGTTTGTGCTTGGTGGTAGTTTAGAGAGATTTGCCACATTTTGCATGCTCTGTACTGGGGTCAGTGGTGTCTGTTAAGGCAGTGTTACTGGAAATCTAATGACAGCACACTGTAAAAGGTAATTATCATGTAATCACGTCCTTTCTTTTTGGGCTCTGAAGGAATCTCTGAGGTCAGAGTGCCTGAGGTGGTTTTAAGCATCCCTTATTTTGTCCCATAGGATTTTCTTTTCTGGATTTCATCCCAAGACAATTACTGTAGATCAAAGCCGATATTCACCGGAACAATAAAACCACACACAAAAGTTTAACACTGAAATAAGTTAAATGTCAAAGCTAAAACGGTGACAAAGATTTTGACACCACGACTAAAACTAAACTTTTATTTCTTTCAAAAAATTTTTGAATCTTATTCTTTACATCCTTCTTCTTCTTCTTCTTTCTTCTTCTTATTCTTCTTCTTCTTCTTCTTCTTATTCTTCTTCTTCTTTCTTCTTCTTCTTCTTCTTCTTCTTCTTTCTTATTTGAAACAAAAACTGAGCAGCAAGTGCATAAGAAACAAACTTTGTGTCACTGCTAAATGTTTGGTCATGTCTGTAGGACAAAGATGCAGCCAGTTCATGTCAATAGTAACCAGTTTTATTCCAGGAGTAATGCAGATTAGCAGCTCAGATCGACGACACTCAGTGAAGGAGTGAGTAATGTACTAAGCAGAGGGTTTACATACGTCTGTATTTCTTTCTGAAAACATCGGGCCAATTCGGACCAGTGAAAGGGGGCTGAAGGAGAATCTGTGTATTTGTTGATGTCAGGGTCATGAATTGCTGTGTGAAGCAGGCAGGATAGGATCCCACTGCAGACTCACAGACAGGACTTTATTTTAGAAGACACAGCTGTGAAATATAAAACTAAGTAAACTGGGACGACGCCTGAACTAATCAGGCAGGCAGAACACACAGCAGGGAAATGAAGGAGATCGCGACAACGGACAGAGTGAAACGAAGGGCTGAACTATACAAGGATAACGAGGGAACGAGAAACGGGGGGAAACACAGCTGGGGCCAATCAGACGCATGAGACGAGGCACCTTCAAAGTAAGACAGGAAGTGACATGTACAGTGAGAACCAGACAACGACTTGACAACAGGACATGGAACATGCAGATATGCACGCGGACAACTAAAGGGCCAGATGTGACCCCGAGGTCGTCTACCACCCAGTCACACTGTCTAATTTGCAACAAGAGTTAACAACATGCTTCAGTTTGACCTCCGACTAAAATGATCTTAATAAATGTTTTTTTATAGGCAGATTCATCATGTAAACACCCACATTTCTGGACTGATTTGGCTTTGATGAAAACTATTTTGATCATAACTAATAGATTCCCAGAACTACAAGTTGTCAAGTTGTCATAAAGCTTAACCAAATTGCTCTAAATCAAAAACAAATACAGTGAGTAAAGCAGAAAACTGTTGAACTCTTGCCCAAATTATCAACTAACCAGCTGCTTTTGGTAAGAGACTGTGAGCGATGAGTGAGAATGAAAGCAACGGACAGAGAACAGACATGGACAACATGCTTCACAGAGCTTAGAGCAACACCTGCTGCACTATTTATAACAGACATGTTTCTGTGCTGACCTATAAATGTGCAGGCCTGTGGTGGTGAGTAACTCAGTGGTTTGTAGAGACAAAAGCGCCTGAAAGAAAACATTCACAGGTACCAGGAATGATGTACAACGACCTCATTTTAAAATGCAGTGTTACAGTGTAACCATATTAGAGGATGCTTCACAGTTGGAGGAGCATACAGCCTAGCTGATCCATATTTAAAACATTCTTCTGATAGACTTGTACAATGATTGTGATGCCACAGAAATGTCATTTATGGCAAGCTTAAATGATTCGCCCACACCCATGCATGTGTCTTACCCCAGGCTGTAGAAACGATGGGCTCAGCTTCAGCCTGAAAACTGAAAGGAACATGAAGGTGCCTTAAACCTGAAAACATCCTGTTTAAGTATACCAAACCTACCTGACCGTAACCCATAGATGTCTATGGGAAAGCTGCCCTGAACCTTGACCTTGTAAACTCTTTTCTGATGAGTTTATGGGCTTAGTCGCTCACTGAGGGTTGAGGGGTGTAGCTCAGGTGGTAGAGCAGGTCACTTACTAACTAGGTTGATGGTTGGATGGTGCTCCAGTCTGCATGCCAAATCCTTGGGAAAAAATACTAACTCCATGTTACTCTCTGATGCATCCACTGAATGTTAGATTGGAAACAGCGTAGAAAAAAGTGCTTATGCGAATGATCGAGTCTACAGGTTGTGTAAAGTGCTGTATAAGAACCAGTCCACTCAAAGGAGACACTCTCTCCTGCACCATGCCTGTTTGTGATAATGCAACTATGCCTCAGTCCACTGAGCATCAGTCTGGCAGTTTTACAATGCCCATGTTATAGCTGCTCATTGCCGATGCTGTAGAATCGCCTTCTGAACAAATGTTCTTTCAACTTTGGGAACAGATGAAGTCTGGACTGTAGGGTGGATGATGAAGTTTCAACCAAAGTTTTGCAACAGAGCGACAGTTTATCTTTCTATCCCCATTTCGGTCGATGCGGGAGTCCTTACTTTTGATTGCGCTTGTATGTTTCAGTTTCTTGTCCATTTAGGTTCCCCTTTTGTCTTTGTCCTCTGTGTGTTTGGCATGTGTGTGTGTCCTTGTGTGTTTTACACAAGGTCTGACCAAATCGTAGATGCCATCATCATTTCCACACAGATTGCAATGAAACAGGCAAAACATGTCAGTGTTTCTGCTCACAGCAGAGTCAGTGTCTATTGTAAAAAATAGATTTCACATACAGCCTGGGACTTGTTACCAACATGAAGCTGGAGAAGAAAATCTACGGCCTGGCTGAAGTGAAAGTCAAACTTTCATTCAGAAACTGGTTAACTTGTTTATCTGTGTGTAAGACAGTGTTGCACAGTCTGTGTTGAAAAAGGATTTTAGTTGTTGCTGTAATATACTCATTGTATGCTGCCAGACACAGTAAAATACAGTAAAATACAGTAAAATACAATATACGCTCTGCTGTTATTCAGGCAACCGGACAAACTGAGAGTGGTGTGGATCAGAAGGAGCAGACGTCACAGCACAAAGGTAATAAAAGGAGAAACAAACGAGCGTCTTTACGAGCTAGTTGTGCCAGCGCTACTTAAGAACAAAATTTGACTTGTCATAATATAAAACCAGTGTTTCTATGTGAGCATCTGACAGATGGTGTAGTTTTTACACTGGGATTAGTCATTACTAAATATTTTGACCTAATACATGAAGGCTGCACATCCAATTTGCATAGCAATTAAAACATACCACATTTTCCATTTTGGACTGATATAATCCTCTTTAGTGCTTTGCAGCCTTTTCTTGATGCTTCCTGTTTCTGTTCTGTCAGCTGCACAGCTGGCAGCCAGGAATCCAGAACCCCTACAGAGGCTTGGTGGTTTGGCAGGTTCCAGAGAGTTTA
Source organism: Haplochromis burtoni (assembly GCF_018398535.1). NCBI lineage: Eukaryota > Metazoa > Chordata > Actinopteri > Cichliformes > Cichlidae > Haplochromis > Haplochromis burtoni. The sequence goes on from NW_024582799.1 coordinate 255,704, forward strand.
GATATCACGGTCACACTGTTCAAGGTATGGAGCTGATTAATTATATGGATTATAGATGGGGAATATAATATGTCATTCAGCTAATTATTTATGCTCTGACAGGAACCAACTGCAGAGGAGTTTGAAGACAAAGAATGGACTTTTGTTATTGAGAATGTAAGTCTGATCTTTTTGTGCTAGCTTTCATATTGTGGTATGATCATAAACACTTGGGGCCTGAAACTTGGCTACCTGGCTAATAGGACATAGAGGTGTTCTGTGGTAACGACACAGGACCAAAATGGAAGAACAACAAACTAAATTAGAAGATGCTCTCACCATATCCAGCCATACTGACTAGCAATAGCAAGATGATTATGTGACTAACTAGTACCGAACTGATGGGATGAGAAAAGTACAAAGCTTAGGATCCAAAACACACAGAATCCCTTATCAAAGATGATGGGGCAGAGGGAGTTGGACATATCTATGTCAGATGTCGCCTGGGATTCATTCCTTACTTTGGTAAACTCCACGTCGCTCTGTGCTACTCTCTACTGCAATTCAAAGAAGTCCACAGGGCCCACTTATCTAAATCCAAATTAGCTACAATCTATCCTATCTTAGACCCTCGCTGTAACAGGTGCAGGTCTGATGATGCCAAACTAATCCACGTTTTGGACTTGCCTTACCTTGGCAAATTTTTGTTAGGTTTTCTTCACTCTGAACAAGACCACCGGCCTGAAACTGGCTCTCAGCCCCTACTTGCTCTCTTTGGTACAGCGGGAGAGGATGATCAGTATATTACTGGAGCAAAACGTCGGCTGCTGTCATTTGGTTCCCTCCTGCAAAGGCGTGCCATGTTGTTGAGGTGGAAGGCTGCTGCCCCGCCCTCCCATGTTCATTGGCTGATCTCATGTTGTGTCTCAGTCTTGAAAAGATCCACTGCTCCATCCAGAACCAAAAGGGCACATTTGATCAAATCTGGGGTCTTTTTCTGACAAACTTCTCTGAACTTAACTTAACCTTCAGGATGTTCCTGCTGACTAACTGACTTGCTTATTCCATCGAGGTCTGATGTGTGTCTGTGTTAATGGGAACGTGAAGCTCAGTGGTGTTGCAGCTAACTTCTGTGGGGTTTGTTAGTATTGATCACTCAATAAAAATATTTTGAGTAAAAAGATGGCGGGGGCAATGCTATGTTATGTCATACTGTGGTTAGACCTTGAGTTGTGTTGTTGTTGAGTGGTGACTAATCATCTTTGGGATTAATGAATGTGTGTGCATTCAAACTTGAACTCTATTTTTTTTAATCAGGAGACAAAAGGATGTAAAAAAGTGCTGGCATCAGCTGATGTCAATATGAAGAAGTATGCAAGCGCCACACCAGCTCAGTACGATTTAACACTGACGCTCAAACCACTCTCTGTGAAAGTGGTGGAAGCCACACTGAAGCTCAACCTGTCGTGCATCTTTCTCAGAGAAGGCAAGGCCACGTAAGTCAAGAAGCATTTTTATTTATTATTTTTTATGACGTTCCAGGAGCAGTGAGGATTACTTTTCTCTGCAGATTTCCAACGTAATGTCCAAGTTGTTGAGGTTTTACTGGGTGGATTATGGCCGTATGTGGTCTATAAAAATTTGTTGGGTTAAATTTGTATCTGGACATTTGAGCACAGCACGCTCAGATCAGCAACTTGTGTAACATCCAGTGTGATATCAGCAGCTTTGCATTGAATCTAAAACTTTCTGTTAGGTATGTGACAATATTAGTGGAGCTGGATAAAGGTAGTGATGTCTGCTGATTTCTTTGTTTTATCACAGAGATGAGGACATGCAGAGTTTGGCCAGTCTTATGAGCATAAAACAGAATGATATTGGTAATCTGGATGACTTTAATGACAGCGACGATGAAGTCAGCGAAGAGAGAAGGTCAAACTTTGGAACAGGACAAGTTACTTATGTTACAGGTAAGACTT
>NW_024582799.1:259405-266673 GCF_018398535.1 Haplochromis burtoni
AGAAAAAAATGGACTTCATGCCATGACTGAAAGAAACTGGAGAACAGCTGAGCAACGTAGTCATTGACTTCTATCAGTCTGGAAAGGGTTTCAAAGCCATTTCTAAGGGTTTGGGAATCCAGCCAACCAACAGAGGCGATCCTTCTTTGGAGTGGCCGGCCTATAACAACAAAATTACTCTAAGTGCACCATCACGACTCATTCAGGTGGCCTTAACAGAATCCAGAACAGCATCTAAAGAACTGCAGGCCTCACCTGCCTCAGCCCATGAGAGAGTTCCAAGGCAAAAACCACTTCTGATCCCAAAGACCTCAACGACTCGTCTCACATTAGCCAAAAAACTACTTGAATGACCTCCAAGACTTTTAAGAAAATATTCTCTGACCTGATGAGACAAAAGATTAACTTTTTGGAAGGTTTGACTACTAAAACTCTAAATATAGTGTTATATTTAATAAAAAGAACATGATACCAACAGTCAGACATGGAGGTGGTACTGGGATGGTCTGGAGCTGCTTTCAAGCTTCTGTACCAGCAGAGATTACTATGATTGATGGAATCATGAATCCAGAAAATCAAATAATTTCCAGTTCAGGGCAGGAAAGTCAATCATACTCAAATTATGCAGCAGGACTATGATCTGAAAAACACACCAGCAAGTCCACCTCTGAATGACTAAAAAAACAATCTGCTAAAAGTCTGAACTCTGCAAGGAAGTGAGCCAGAATTCCTCCACAGCGATGTGAAAGACTTGTTGCCAGTTATTGCAAACACTTGATTGTAGTTCTTGCTGCCAAGGGTGGCACGAGCAGTTATTAGGTTTGGAGGCAGTTAATTCATGATTTAATAAAGGCAGCAATTACTTTTTAACAGAAGGCCAGGTAGGTTTGGATGGCTTTGTTCCAATGAAATCGTAACTTTATTGTATTGCACTGTATTTTGTATTTATTCTCCTTATCTTTGTCTGATATTAAAATTTTCTTGATTCGTAACAACAAATATGAAAAAACTAAGAAATCTTGAAAAGGGCTCATATGTTTTTCATGGCACTTCCAAACAGATTTGTTCTGTTTCTGGTAGATATGGAATCAATGCCATATGAACGAAGCATTTTAGAAACTGTTTTTAGCTTAGACTCATGTTGGAGGGAGGAAATTATGCCCCTTCTCTCTATTCTGTTTCTCTTTGAACTTATATCCCTTAACTGTTGCTGCTTCCTTTTTGGTTTCCTATATAAAATGTGCTTTCCATTCTTTTAATCACTCTGCCTGCTGTTTTCTTTCTTCATACAAAAGCCTCTGCTTCCCCCACTGAAAGAGTTCATGATCTGGCCTGGAGGCCTGTAGTTGAATTAGGCCCCACAGGTAATTCTCACTTCTGTGAATTTATTATCATTTCTCTTCCTCCTTTCAGTTCCTCTCTTCTACTTTCCACACTCACATATGTTTTCTTAAAAATAACACAAAAACCCACTTTCATATGTGCATCTGCGACTTTACTTTAACCCTCTAAACCAGGGTGTCAAACTCCAGGCCTCGAGGGCCGGTGTCCTGAAACCTTTTCATGTGTCACTGCTGCAACATCCCTCGAGGACTGGAGTTTGACAGCCCTGATCTAAAGCCTAACCTGTCGCCGTGCATTTTCCAATGTTTTTTTAAAACATCTGTAACTCCTGAAACATTTGCTCAAATGAAAAAATTCCAAAGCTTCCTAAAAGCAGCGATTTTGTGCTTTTCAGTTTTATTAGAGTCATTACGGTAATGCCGGGCATGGTGCTGCATTAAAGTTTGGTTGAAAGAAAAGAGAGTCAGTGTGATTGAGCTCTGCAGAAAACAGACATTTTAAAGGCATTTTGGTTCTTTTTATTGTGTTTTTTAAAATATTGTTTTGTTTTTGTTGTTTTCTGTGTTATTTGACAAGATCTGGATGTGGCGCCTTGCCTGGGAGGACCATACTGACCCTAATATCACAGAAAAGCACAGAGTTGGTGCTTTTAGAAACCATTGCAATTTTTCGATTGTGCCACTGGAACAAGAGTTATATTACTTTGACCTAAAGGTTTGGCCTAAAACTGATTTATTGGGTAAAATCAGTGTCCAACCTGACCTTTTTATTTATTAGAGCCAGTTTGGGAGTTTGGGAGTACACATGTCATTATGTTTTTACATTTCTGCTTGTTTCCTGTTTCCTGCTGACCTTCATTTCATTTCTTTATTTTCCATCTTCTCCCTTATCCCTGTGCATGTCATATCTTTCACTCAGTGACCTCAGAGACTGATAGGAAAAGGTCTTCTGGCATTTCTTCCACCTTTTCAGCACCATCTTATCCTCTACTGTCACTGCCAGTCCCTGATCCATCTGTTCCATCTTTCTCATTGCAAACCCACGCACAACCACCGAGCACTACCCAGCAAGCTCGGCCCTCTCCCGATGCCTACTTGTTGCCAGCCTTTGCACACTCTCACCTTCCTGTACTCCCCAAAATCTTCCAGCACACTGTTGGATCAGGTACTCGTCAACAGATGTTACTAGTTTTGTGTGCTTCCCTTTCTTCTCTTTGACCCTGAGAGCCCATTTTTAAAGAGATTATCTGCATTTGATTTAATGCATCAATGCATCTGTTGCACCAGTTGCAGAGCTGAAGCACTTTCTGTTAAAGGAGTGTATGTTCATGGATTTACACCTATTCTTAGTAAAGTTAGGATAAAACTGCAGCTCACTGTTGATATTTCTTTCTCATTATATCCTGTTATAATGCTAGAAGTCATTGTTATAGCTAATGCTGCAACAACTGAGGTGAGGCTGTAGGTTACTCCTGCCATCAAACTCATCTCCACTGCCTGCACTCTGTCCTTCACCTCTCATGTGCATTTTCATAAACGCTGTGAATCCTGTCTTCTGGTTGTAGTGTAGTTAACAGTCTGCATATTTTCACTTGCTCTCGTTATTTGTCTTTTATCTTCACACCGCTCCCTTTCTCTTCTGATTCTGGCACTTCCTGGACATGTTCTGCTGGCGTCTCGTGGACATTTCAGCTCCTCAAAGGCCCAAAAGCTTCCATTTTGGCTCCTCTTCAACTGAAGGCTTGAAGGCCCAAGGTTTCCTCTCTTTAATTTCTTCAAAATTCCACTTTACCCTCTGATCCATCTTTCTATCTCCCTCAATCCTCAAATTCCTTGGAAACACATTTGTTTTTTCCAAAACAAAGCTGTTTGCAAGGAATCCCGTTCTGCTCTGTTCGTATTGACATTAGAGTAGATGCATCATGTAAAATGGTATTTATGTATTTAGGCTAATGCTGCACTTCAGGGAAAAACATCCATTTAAGCAAACATACCATAAAATGTATAAAGGAAATAAAATCTGATAGCAACAGGTAAACTAAAGGTGGGTCCTCACAGGAAGTGATACTTTGCTTTGTTGCTTTAGTTGGTGGCTAGCAGCTGATGTTCCTGTCTTAGGTTGCCTGGGTAACCATTTCATGGATGTGCTGTCCTATCCAGCCAATGCTATCCTGGCTATCTTGGCAGTTGCTTCTTGTCTTGGAATTGAGAAAGGTTTAACTCAGGACTGAGTTCCCGTGCCCTCTAGCTCCCCACGCCCATTATTAGACACTGTGAGGTAGCATAATGTAAGCAGCAAGGAAGGTGATAAGTAAACAGCATCAGCAGACTATTTAAGCTTCTTTTAAATATACTTTATTTCTGGCATCTCCATAAAACAATCAACCTGGTAGGCAAAAATCCCACTTGCTTTATACAGGACTTTACCCACACCTGAACCTCATTAGTCTCTACCATTGAAACAAATAGGTCGGACCAAACAATACAATTCTAAACAAAGAACAGGAATAAGATTATGCATGAAATTGACAAACTCATTTACTCAGCTAAATGGTTTGAAAAGTAAAACACTGCATGAAATACAACTCAAAAGGCTACTTTAAAGAAAATAATCAATACAAAATGAAAAAAACCTTCATTTGGTTACACCCAGTGATGCAATCAATGACCTCATGACCCTATACCACATAGCAGGTCTGGCCCGGATCTGGTATCAAGCCGGCACTGCTGGCTGACTTCTGGCATGATAAGACGTATGTCATCCAGATATGGGCCAGGCCTGGCATAGATGGCACTGTCTATGTGATGGCATGCCACATCTGGCTCGATTGTGGTTTGGTTTATGTGGCCCAGGCTCATAGAAAACAGGTCTGGCCCGGATCTGGCATCAAGCTGGCACTTCTGACTGACTGGTGTCATGGCAGGGTGTATGTCAACCAGATGTGGGCCAGGTCTGGCAATGATGGCACTATTTATGTTCCTATTTTCCTATTTTAGTTAGAAGACCCAAATGCCATGTTGCAATACTATACTGCTATGGTAGCCAACGTTTCAAATGCAGGTTTGACAGGTTTGTTAGTTTACACTTTATCCAAAACCTAGTGACGGTTTACTCATGGCCACCACCGGGTGGCTGTAGCTCAGGAGGAAGAGCAGGTCAGCTACTGATCGGAAGGTTGGTGGTTCAATCCCTGGCTCCTCCAGTCGGCATGTCAAGAGTGTGAATGTGAATGAATGTAGTTAGGAAGCGCTCGGTTTAGAGAAAGTGGGTGAATGTGGCATAGAGCACTTTGAGTAATCTGGGAGAGCAGAAAAGTGCTATAAAAGAACAGAGTTATGTTACTTTTGCACTATTATGTTCCGGCACATGTTGTTATTACATGGCTTGATTAAGGTACACGTTAGGCTGACATCTGGGCCAGCAGTGTGTCTGCAACTGGCCTTGTGCTGGCCCATGTGTGGGCCACCTCTGGCAAACCAGATCTGGGCCACCAAAGGGCCGTCATTCTTTGCGGTATGTGGGCCATGTGTAAGCACATTGTGTGGGCCAGATCAGGGCCATACCAATTTGCTATGTGGGTATAAACAGGAAGTACTTGGCGGCCCTTCCCATATACCCGTCTTAAATATAGGACCTGAATAAATGGACAAACATGGTAAGTATAACCAAAGTAACATGAAACATAATTTACCAGACATTTGCCTGTGAACAGAAGAAAATTCAAATGACCTGATGGTTAGTAGTGTTTGCTTTAAAAAACATATGCATGGATGTAATGGATGTAACTACTGCTACCACAAACAAACCCGGGATAGTGTGTTAAGCAAAGTTACACCAGCAATGTCTAAATTAAAGCATTATGGCTGAAGTAAATTAACAAGGAAATAATTATCAATTCGGTTAAGGGACAAGTGGTAATACAAGCAGAATACAAGCTCACACACAACAAACACTACACACACACACACACACACACACACACACACACACACACACACACACACACACACACACACACACACACTATCGTGGTCTAAACATATCATGCATTATTAGCTCTGTATGCTGCTCAGTAACATTGGATATTTATTGCTCACTGTAACTGATGCTCATGTTGGTTGGTGCTGTGGTTTCCCTGCTGTGCTGTTTCTTTTTCTCAGCAGGTGATCGAGCAGATTTTCAGTTTCTTTTCTCTCTCTCTTTCCCCCTTGTCTTTCTCTTTCCTGGCCCCCCAGTCCTGTACGTTCTGTTTTTAATAAAATCTAAATAATAAAAATTGAACAAACTATGCCAGTCAAGTGGACCATTATAGCAAAAGCTGTAGTGGTCCACTTGGGAAAATCAATCTGTTGGGCAGACGGGACAGGCAGGAGTCCCAAAAACCTGAAAAGTGTTTTAAATATCTCCGTCCAGCCTACACATGGGATTTAAATCAGGATAGATCTCAGCAGTTTCTCTTTGCACAATATTCCAAACAAAGAATCCATGTCTTCCTATGATGAAACCAGTTTGGTCTTGAGATGTGATAGAGGGAAGCTGAGCATGTTGGTAGGTGGTTGAAGTGCTTCATAAATAAAGTTGACCCACTGCTTCACAGGCTGTTCCTGTCTCAGTGGCCTCTGGCCCCACGTCACTGCTGGTCACTGCCTGTGTGGACCCATCATTAGAAGTATAGTTTTCATATTGAGAATGAGACTTACTGATCTGAATCTATTTTGAGAACAGACCATTACATTAAGCACTGACAGAGCTCTGATGTCATAGCTTTGAAAATAACTGCCGAATAAATACTTTCATATGTTAAATACTAAAACTAAATGTATCCTTGGAAAGTTGTCAAACTTCTGCCAAATGTAGTGTTTTACACAAAGTAGTGTGTCATGCAGCCGGTGTTATATGTAGTACTCTGCATGCACAGGTAAGCTTCCCTTGTATATTTTCACATGTGAAAAGTTTGCTGTCTTGATTATCACAATAATGCAGCGATAACTTTTCTTTTCTTTTCTTTTCTTTTCTTTTCTTTTCTTTTCTTTTCTTTTCTTTTCTTTTCTTGTCTTTTCTTGTCTTGTCTTGTCTTGTCTTGTCTTGTCTTGTCTTGTCTTGTCTTGTCTTGTCTTTTCTTTTCTTTTCTTTTCTTTTCTTTTCTCAGCCTGTCCTAGTGCACGTAGAGAGCAGAGTGGTCTTTCTTTTTCCTCTGTTTCCTCATCATCATCCTCAGCTCTACTCAGCTCTTTCCCTATACCTCCGCCACGTCCTGCTCTCAAAGCCTGCTCCACCTCTGAAAAGCTTGCCCCACCTCTGCTAGAGTCTGATATGGGGTCTGCCCATATCAAACCTACAAGTCTACCGTTTTCCCCAGAGTCAGGTAAAGGGACAGAGATTAAAGTGTAGACCAAGCAGATATTTTCCACACCCTTTACTTGACCTTTACCTTTGGTTTTTCCTTACTCTGTCCTCCCATGTTTTCCCCTTTGTTTTCCAGCTTCCTGGCAGACTGAATGGAGGCCTCCCAAATCTCAGGTCCCTCTAGCACAGCTGGCCCACTCTCCTACGTCTCTGCATCCCTTTGTCAGTGATCCTGGACAAGCTGCACTTCTGCAGAAAAAGCAGAGACTAGAGATGCCATGTAATTCTGCTCTACTTTAAACCCAGACCAGTACTCTGCCATGTTGATCAGAGGCTGCTTGCTGTACTTCTCTTTCATTTGTCTCTGTTTTTCCCTTCTTGTTTTCTGTCCTGTCAGCTTCATCTTCTCTGCCCACTGCTCAGCCTTTAGATGAGAAACCCAGCGGAGGGTCTGGATATGTTTCTTTTTGGAAACCTCAGGTCACATCTGCATTAGAGACCGCCTCACCTTCTCTACATCTTTCCTCTGCTCATGTGTTTCCTTCTCTTTCAGTCTGTGAACATGATGCAGGTACATG